>NC_056737.1:1755492965-1755725465 GCF_019279795.1 Protopterus annectens | reverse complement strand
AGATGAGGTAAGAAGAACATTGGGACAGGAAAAGTTGTAAGCAAAGAGATCACTAAAGAGGAAACAGATTTATTTTAGGTTTTAGTGTCCTCAGTTCTGTGGATGTGTTTTCCAATAGATTACTTTATTTATTTTTTTTATATATTTAGGTATTTATTTAGAATCGTAGGTTTATAGTAATTACTTGGTTATTAATCTGTGTGAATCTTAAGAAGACTAGCCTTACATTCCTATGATCGTTTTTAGCCATTATTTATTGCATATTAATAACCCAAAGATGAGCTGAACAAGGATATGTTGGGACATTTACATGCTTCCCCTATCTATGAGTGACAGGTGTGCTAAACTGGAAATGCATTTGTTGTTACTCATCTATTCATCAAAATTACATTTAAATAGAGCAACTGAAATACTTTGCTTTATGTAGAGTGGAAGATAGTTCTACAGAAGTGGTATTACAAAACTATCACTTCAAATGATCGATTTACCTTGCAAAAGTGACTGAGATATCTTGAGCAGGTGTTTATTATATCATTGGTCATGGTATTCACTTACCTTTTTTATTTATTTATTTACCTTTTTTAACTGCATTGGCACATTGGTGCAAAGACTCTTTTCGGGTACAATCCAGGGCATGAGGGCATCAGTAAAAAAAAAAAATGAAAACGTATCTTAAAACACTATTTGCGATATCGCAAAGACAATTCATTTACCACATTAAAAAGATGGAATTGTCTGGTAAGCTCAAGAATGAAAATAACAAAATGAATCTATAACCCAAAAATGAATGAACAAATAAAATGTGTAATGAATATTAGTGAAATATTAGTAGAAAGTCTTATTAACCATTAAATCTTAGAACAAAGGAAAAGACATACCTTTGAGAATGTAAGTACAGAAGTAAAATAATATATGCAAACAAAATAAAACCCTGTACTTTGTATGCATGTGTGTGTGTGTGTGTGTGTGTGTGTGTGTGTGTGTGTGTGTGCGCGTGTGTGTGTGTGTGTGTGTGTCTATGTGACTATCTAGATGGCATTTTCTTTTACTCCTATTACATTAATCTGTTGGTGTTGCATCCATTTATTTGATAGGTTACAGAGAAACAAAGACAACTAGCGCCAAAGAGTAGGAATAAATACTTGCCTATAAACCAAATGCCATGTGGACATATTCATCACCCAGAGACTCCCTATGCTGTGGAACAAAATCCCGGTACATGTGAGGCAGAGCACCCAACATCTTTATTAAATTTACACATATAACAAAGGCAATCTTACATTTATATAAATGAAAAACATACAAAATGACATCACTTTAATTGCAAACAGTTTACATCACTGACACCATTGAAACAACTGTAGTTGTAAATATTATACATCACTTATAAACCATATAGTCATTGTCAGTTAAGCATTATAAAGCTCATTCAAATCCTGCCTCTTAAACCAAATTCCTGCTCTGCATATATTGTTCCCACAATCCCCATTTTTGCCTATGTAGTTTGCTCCTTCCCTTTTCTAAAGGTCCCGATTCCAGTTATTTTATCTCTGTTACTATATTCACTACTTCTAGTAATGTTGGTCTAAACTTTTATTTATTTTTATTTTATTTATTTTATTTTATTTTACATTTGTTGACCGGGATAGTCCGTCTGGATTACATGTCCATTTTCAGCGGAGGCCCGGGGAGAAAAGCTCCACTGTGACAGTAATTAATACAAAAAGATAATACAAATGATTACATTCATACAAAAGTAATTATATTCTAATAATAAACATTAAAAGAGTAAAAATATTTATACAATAGTGAAAATACAAAAAATCAACACAGATTCTGGAGTGGATATTCTTCTATTAAGAACTAAACTTCTTTAGTATAGAAGAGATGAGAAACGGTAAAGCAGTAAAAAAGGTAGGGGCCCACGGGAAGATCTATGTAGAAGGAGAGAAGGATTAGTCAGGATTGGAGCATTGACAGAGCCAGTTTGTCCTTAAATGGAGATGTAGTTTTTTTTTGAAAGAATTAAGAGAGCTGTTACAGGTGAGACTAGGAGGGAGGGAGTTCCATATTTTTCCAATGGTATTGGTAAAGAGTGAGTCACCTCCTACATTATTGGCTTTGATTGTTTGAACTAGAAGTTTATTTGAGGAACGCAAACTTCTGAGGTTATTGTAGGGTATGATTAGGTTATTCAGAGCTGGCGTTTTTTCCGGCTGATTCAAGATTTTAAATGCTTCTATCAGTTGGGTCTGTTTTAGAAGGTTAGGGTATTCAATCCAATCTAGGTTGTTTAGATTAATACAGTGATGTGTTCTGTAGGGCATACCTGTGGCAAATCTGGCAATATGATTATAGCAGCGTTCTAGTTTATTTAGTTCAGATGTGTTGAGGTTAGTGAGTATGGGAGATGCATATAGGAGGGTGGAGAGAAGATGTGAGCGGGCCAGTGTCACTTTTGCTATAGGAGTTAGAAATGATTTGATCCGATAAAAGGATCCTAGTTTTTTGTTAACGGTTTTAATGGTCTGATTAATATGTATATCAAATTTGAGTTTGTTGTCTATGGAGACTCCTAGTAGTTTGGTATAGGGGTCAGGGGAGATGATAGTCCCATTTTTGGAGTAAATAGAAAAGGATAGCGGTGTGATCTTTTGCGTGGGGTGAAATAGTAGTAACTTTGTTTTGTTTGGATTCAGGATCAATTTACGTTCTAACAGCCAATTTTCTACTGATGTAAAGCAGGACTGGGTTTTTGCTAGTAGGTTAACAGAGGATGTGTCAGAACAAATTAATGTGGAGTCGTCTGCATATTGAATGCAGGTGGCTTCAGGGATGGCTTTATACAGGTCATTTGTAAAGATAGTAAAAAGGAGAGGCCCCAGTATTGATCCTTGGGGTACCCCTATGGTATTTGGTAAGAGTTTAGAGAGTTTTGATTGCCAAAGGACGGCTTGTTTCCTATCAGTGAGGTAGTCTATAAACCAGTCTAGAGCTTGTTTATCAAGATGTAGATTATCTAGTGTACGATAGAGGATTTGATGTTTCACCATATCAAAGGCCTTTGATAGGTCAAGGAACAGTGCTGAAGATATTTTTCTGTCATTTCTGTTGTGATTGATAGTATCTGTAAAAGAGAGAAGGGCAGTGGTCGTGCTGTGGTGGGGTCTAAAGCCATGTTGTGAGTTGGTTAGTAAATTGTTGTGGATAAGATAGTGAAGAAGTTGTTTGTGTATGCACTTCTCCATGATTTTGGCTAGTGGTGACAGTATGGCTATGGGCCTATAGTTTGATAGTTCGGTAGATAGGCCACCTTTGTGGAGGGGTATGACATGGGATATTTTCCATAAAGATGGTATTTTAGATTCTGTAATGGTTCTGTTAATAATTATCGAGATGGGGAAAGCAATGGCATCTGCTGCTATCTGTAGATATTCAGCCGGGAGTAAATCTGCAGAGAGTATAGTTGGTTTTAGTTTCTTTAGTAAGGATCTTATAAAGGAGGTAGGGACAGGCTGAAATTTGAATGTAGGTGGAGAATGTTGGGAGTTGTTTGTGTTTATAGTATTGGTATTCGGTAGTTGGTTAGCTAGGGATTGTATAATATCAGTGAAGAAGTTGTTAAAGGAATTGGATACTTCTTCTGGGGTTTTGTCGCTTAGTTGTCCTGGGGTGGGTGTAGAGGATTTACCTGGGTGGAGAAGATTGTTCATTCCAGACCAAAATTTTTTCGGATTGTTTTGGTGTTTATTTTGTAGTTGGCAATAAAAATTTTTCTTGTCAGATAATGTTGCTTTTTTGGTTTCATTTCTTAGTTGTTGGAATTTAATGCGGTCCGAGGCTAATTTGGTTGATCGCCATATGCTCCATGCTTTGTTTCTAAGTTTAATTAGAGAAGTGGTATTTTTTGTCAACCAAGGTGCAATTCTGGATTTTACTCTAATTGTTCTAATGGGGCATGTGACTTAAGTATGGCTAGGAATGTTGTGTTAAAAAGAAGTACTGCTTCCTCTAAGGGAAGGTGTTTAAGGGGTGCCCAGTTGATTGATTGTAGTTCAACCAGAAATTTATTGGTGTCAAAGTATTTCTTGTTTCTGACTAGCCTATACATTGGTGGATTAGAGTCGATAGCCTTTGATTTTCTGATATAGGTGATGAGGTGATCACTAAGGTTGTTTGGAAGGGTCCCTACTGAATATGTGTGTGTTTGACTATTGATGAGGATCCAGTCCAGGATACTCTCTTTTTGCTTACTATTACCTATTTGGGTAGGGGAAGATACTAGTTGATGAAATCCATGTAGGTTAATATGAGTAGTATTGGTTTCTGAGGAGCATTTAGTCCAGTCTATGTTAACATCTCCAAGGATAATGGTTTCTTGGGGATAGTTATTTGACAGCCAGCTAAGGATGTGTTCTAGTGTGTCTGAGTTGTCTCCGGGGGGAATATAGGTCACAATTAGGTTTATATTTTTGTCATTGTTTATTTTTAGTTTTAGTGCTATTATTTCAGCATTTAAGATTTGAGGTGGTTGAGGGGAGTTTATAGTGACATTCAGTGTGTTCTTATAGAGCACTGCTACGCCACCTCCCTTTTTAGACTGTCGATCCTTTCTAAATATATTATAGCCTGGTGGTATCACCTCATTATCTTTTATTTCCATTTTCTAGTAATTGCTTTTTTGGCAGCCACCATAATTAGACTCAGTGAGGCTTTACCATGTCTAGACAATTCCAGTTCTGTAGCATAACTTAAAAAAAATCATCTCCCCAGTCAGTCCAATCTGCTCCCCCAGCATCTCCGACAGAGCGATCTGCAGGGAATACCAAAAGTCTGCCAGCTCATCGCACTTCCAAAAAATGTATTCCCAGCTACCTCTTTCTTGCCCATCACACCTCCAACATTTGCTATCCACCTGAAGGAAAAGTTCTTTGGAGTCTACTTACGGTATAAAAAAACCTATGTAAACATTTCCAGGCAAAGATCCTAAATCTTCTAGACTTGAAATATGGAAAAGATGGATGTGCCACCATGGTACTTTTGTAACAAGCACAAAAAAACACAGAGAAGTCTTTAATAAAAAATCTAAAAACAAAATGTTAGTAGTCAAGATAATTGCTTTCGGACATAGCCTTCCTCAGATCTTCCAGACTTTGTTGCATATTTGGGAGATTGTCTCTTTATGAATTGGTTATCCAGTCTCTCTTCCCAATCCTTTCTCAGCTCCTCTGAATGATTCTTATAATTATCATGCAATATTTGATATGCTTTACTAATTATTCCTTTTTTAATGGCAACTTCTGTTTTAGATTTTATTAAAAACTCTACCAGTGTAGGTCTTTCACTTAGGACCCCCTATTTCTTTCTCTTTGCCTATAGCCTGATATTAATCCTTGATAGGGAAGGCAATCTCTAACCTGCAGTTCAAATAAATTTTTGGCCTCTTCCTGTTCTATTACCTTTCCCTTTCTAGTTATTTTCTCCCAATACCTTGGTTCCTTTGCCAGTTTTCTACAATAAATTCCAGCCTCCTCTTGCATAATATCTGCATCCCTGACCACAGTCAACCCTATCGGCAAAATCTCTTTCCTCCATTCTCGTGCTGGTTTGCTTCTTAGAATACTCCCTGCTATGTTATGAATATAATACTCTGTATGATTTTGGTTGTTCTCCTTAAGAGTCTACATCCGGAATCTCAATCTCTCCTTATTTCTTGAGCTTCTTCCCTGTGTCAGCATCATTCCTTTCCACTCTAAATTATAGTTTTCTGCTTGTGCTATGCATAAGAGCCTTAACTGTGTTGCTCTAAAATACCCCATCAAATTAGAAAATCGTAGTGCACCTTGTTCTATTGGTAGAATCAGCTTATCCCACTTGACCCTTGCTGTCTTCCCTTCCACGATAAAATCCTTCAACTCTTTTTTAATTGCTATCCATAACTTTTCCTCCAGTTGATAAAAATATGCTTGAGCTGTTAATATACTGAGATTGAAAGAAGGATGTGATACCTTGTACAATGTTGCTGCTTAATGGTGAAAAAAAAAGATTTCCATTTTTTCCAGTGCTGAAACGAGGTCATGGCAGAAGGGGTGATTGTTTTTTTCTGCCTTACTTAGCCTGACTACAAACAAAATTTACATATTTGCATTCAATATGAAGACACTAGCAGATTCAGGAGGAAAAGATGCAGTTATTTATTTTGTATTTCAAAGAAATAGTGATCATTTAATAACAGGCAGGGACTAAAGATGGAGGTGTCTTTATTCACATAAAATATAAATACTTCCAGGCTGGTCAAACAGGACAATGCACTTGAGATGCTCCATGCTCAAATCACCCTAGGTAAAATCCAATACCACTTTCATGCAAGCTATAGGTCCCTCTCTATGACCTAGGAAACCAATACCATGTATTTAAACTTACTAGAAACACTAAACATCCAACCCAATACCATATTCGTGGGTGACTTTAATTACTCGACTTTTAACTGGGAATTCTATACAACATCAAATATACATGCACAGAGATTCCTGGATTTTGTAAACACAAACTCCCTGGACCAGATAGTCAATACACCAACCAAAGGTGCAAGCATACTGGATCTGGTCCTCACTAATATGGGAGAGTGCTGCACACTCCCTACTGTAATGCCTTCCCTGGTAAGGTCAGGCCACAAAATGGTCTCCTTTGAAGTAAAAATAAAATCTGGACTCCCAGCTAAACCGGGTATATTCAGATACTATTCTAAGGCTAACCTCCTGCTATTAAGTGAGAACCTGGCAGAAGTGTTCACAGAAACCCTGTACAAGCATGTTAATAGCTGCATAGAGGCAACTGTACCCACCAGGAAGAAGTACAGAACTAAGTCAAAAACAAGTCACCCTCTTAGAATTACAAAATCAATCAAATGTATAACAGTAGGAAGAAATTCATGGCAAAAATTAGGAGGTGCAGCACCCAGCAGGATAAAAGTAGTCTCATTAAACTAAGCAAACAACTCAAGAGGACAAATAAAGTCTACCAAAGACAAATTTGAGGTAAGTTTGGCCTCCCAGGCCAAGGATAACCACAAAGCATTCTTTAGCTATGTCCACAACCTCAGAGACAATACACAATTCTGTGCAGAGCTCATTGTAAATGCAGCCCCCCCATACTGAGCCAGAAGATATAGCAAACCTTCTGGATGATAAATTCAACCCCAACTTTACTCCTTTCTCCCCCTCAAATTTTCTTCAGGAAATATCATCAAATATAACTCCCCTATTATCACTGGGGAACAGGCCCTTAATGCTCTCTCTAAGACCAAGGACACTGCATCAATGAGCCCAGACAATATCCCAGGATGCCTTCTAAATAGCATGAAACATGACCTATCAGGGCCTCTGGAATTACTATTTAAATATAGCCTCCAAACAGGCTTCATGCCTCATGAATGGAGAAAGGCAACAGTCATCCCTCTGCACAAAGGTGGGTCATCTACAGACCCGGGAAACTACAGACCCATAAGTCTCACTAGTCTTATATGTAAAGCTATGGAAAGACTTATCATGGAGATGATCAATAGTGATATAGTAAATCTACAGACACTGGACCCACCCCAGTTTGGTTTCATCAAGGGCAATACATGCATTCTCAACCTGCATGACTTCTTTGAGAAGGTCACCAAAGCAATGGATGAGAGCAAAATCGTTCACACTGCCTACCTTGACCTGGCCATGGCATTTGACACAACACCCCACTCGGGCATTGTTGACAAACTCAAAGGTTAGGTACAAACCCATATGTCACCTGGCCGATAGTTAACTGGCACACAGACAGGACCCAGGAGGTTAGAGTTGGGGAGTCCACCTCTACAAAGTGGCCAGTCACAAGTGGAGTCCCACAGGGATTAGTCCTTGGACCGCTCCTTTTTGCTATTTATTTCTCAGAAGTCAAGGCCATTGGTCAGTGGTCTCTGGCTGATTAAATCTGCAGATGATTGCAAATTAGGAGCTGTCACTGAATCTCACACTGACACAAATGCTCTCCAGGAGGGGCTGACACAGACAAACAACTGATGTCATAGTCATGGACTAAAACTAAATGCCAAGAAATGCATAATAGAATCCTTTGGGAAGTCATCTATCCCTGATAATTAACATATTGACAACACACCCCTTAGAGCTGACCCAGTAGTCTGGGACTTAGAGACACATACAGATAGTAATTTAGACTTTGATCATCATGTGTCTACAGTCGTGAGGAAATCATTCTATGTTGCGTAACTTATAAACAGTGTTATGGCATCTAAATCCAAGGAAGTCATTGTTCCACTTTATTCGGCACTTATCAGCCCTATCATTGAGTACAATGCCCCCTTTGGTATGTACCTAACCAGCCATATCCAACAAGTGGAACGTCCACAGGGGTTCCTCACTAAGACAATATGGGATGTAAATAATATGTCCTATGCAGACTGCCTCAAGGCCCTTTCCCTGTATTCTGTCACCTACAAAATTTTGAGGGAAGATCTATGCCTGGCATACAGGGCATTATCAGACCCCACTCGGATTGACCTCCTGCTTATCCACAAAATAAACAGTACCAGAATTACCCATTTTAAAGACTTAATCCTTGCCTGTGATATGAATAAGACCTGCTGGAGAGATAAGGATGCATCCCAGAGACTACCCTATCTATGGAACAGGCTCCCCATCCATGTGAAGCAGAGCTCCTTCCTAATCCAATTCAAGTGCAACTTGTACAATTGGATGAGAAACTGGAAATTCATCCCTGGTTTGGCACCTATGTCTCTGATGCAAACAGGTAACCTGTAAATGGTTCATCTCCCAAGCCCATGCTTACACTTATGAAGGGTATCAGAACTTGTCAGAGATTTGGGATGCACGGTTAGCCTTAAAAAGGCCATTGTGGTCATTAGCCTAGTAAATATCTATGAACCTATGAACCTATTAGTAGTGCAATTCTGATGTTGCACAGTAGGGAGGATGAGAAATGGCAGCTATTTTAATTCCTAGTCAAGCACATTAAGTAAACATACTCAGGTATGAAGAATGCTGGAAGATATTTATAATTTAAAGAGACACTGAGTCAGCCAATAATGCCAGGATCTCATATATTAGTTTATTATGGTATAAAATTGCATTTATTTTATGAAATTTATCTTTAGCAAGAAAAAAGAAGCACAAAAGCAGTTAAGCTTCTTTGTTGACTTGTAAGTCGATTGGAGTTGTTTATGTTACTACCTGTTCGGCTTGAGATGGATTTTATGTGGCCATGACTACAAGAATGTTCCAGCAAAGAACAATAGAACACATATATGCTATTAAAACTAATAGACAAACATGTTGAGTAGCAAAGTAGGTCAAAGGAAATATGTTTTTTTTTTACATAGCAGAATATGAAATCAAAGATTTGAGGGAAGGTGGCTTTTCCAGTAAATTGGAAATGAGGAAAAAGTAGATGGCAGTTATATCGAAATGCCAATGATTTGCCTGGATTGAATGAAAGCATTAATTATCAAATGTTGTATTGCACCAAAATGTGTGCAAAAACAATAGACTTGTACACATTTTTACATATCTTAATTTGCCTTTATTGTGGTTTTACGTGTTTTTACATTTGCTTCATGGATATCTTGCATGTGTGACATGACTGGCTAGCATGTAACCTTTCATTGTCTATCTTTCTGGAATGTAACTTTTAGCTGGACTGTGACTAGATGAAAGTGCTTATCTGTTAAATATACCCTATTTGCCATCCATTTTATAGTTTCAAAGGAACCATCTTATGGTTTCAAAGAATACTTAGCAAAATCCCTGTAAATAAAATTCCATTATTCTGTGAGACTTTAGCTACCTATAAATAAAATGGAGTGTCTATAAGTGCTATGCTCAAATGTTCTAAGATTTAATAAACAAAAATTCTGTGTATAAGACTGTTAAACTCAGCAGATGATAATATTTAACATGGTCCTTATGAATATAGCTTTTTCATGCACTATTCCATAATATCTCTTTCACCAGTTAAGTTGGATAATGAACTATTGACTTTCAACTTCAAAATCACTAAACCCTCTGAAACCAATATCTTAGGTTCAAGAATTTTAAATGTACTAACCTCCTCAAATTTTATTGCAAAGTTTCAAAATTCACTTACAGCCACACTGACTTTAATGTTACCACAGCAGGTAGCTTCATAAAGGAGTTATATTTCCACTTAAATGAATGTATAGGACTGTCAGGCCCAATCATATCTAACTATAGTGGGAACCCAACCTGGAGGTTCACATGCATAAATAAACTATACAGCAAAAGAAAAAAGTAATCATGAACGTATACAGCTAATCAAAAGACTCTCATATCAAGAATAGTATACAAAAATGACTACAATTTTGAAAAAAAAACACTAGTAGATCTACCACAGCAAACCATGAATTTAGCTTAGCACCTGAAGGTATAGGCAATTTCAAATGCTTTATGTGATTTAAGAAAGTAAGGAATAATACTCAACATTGATCTTGACTAATTCAAAACAATGCCATCTACTCTGACCTAGTAGACATTTTCAACATACTTACAAAAGTATTAATTAGAGATTCTACTCTAGAGATGGCTATCCAGAGTTCACTTATCACTGAATGTTTCTATCCTCATCTACACTAAATAACATGCACTGAAGGTGTTTTCTAATGCCAAAAATACTTCATCCATGAGGCCTGAAAATATACACGTCTGTTTAATAAACAGTTCTAAACAACCTTGGCAGAGTTATTCCTTAAATGATTTAACCTGCATGTATCCACAGTCTTTGTCTCCACGATTTGTCACACAGCAGTGATCATATCACTCCAGAAGGGTAGCCCTACACTGATCCTGTACTTATAGGCCCATTAGCCATATGAGTCTTAGCTGCAATGCCATGGAATACATTATAACTGACACAACAAACTTTGATATGAAACACGTCATCAGACTACATCCAAAGCATTCTGGTTTTGTCAAGGATAGATCCTGTCTGAAGAATCTGGTTAACTTTTTGAAAGAGTTACACTGGTTGTTGACAGCAGGTATGCTGTCCTTATTGTGTATCTTGAGCTGACCAAAGTGTTTGACAACATCACCCATGCTATATTATAGTTTGTAATGTACTAAAAATAAATTCCTATGTGGTAAGAGGGATAGCAAATTGGCCAGTTGACAGAACCCACACAGTATGAGCTGCAAGTGTCTCATCAGAGATTATGAAGGTGAATAGTCATGTCACACAAAGCTCAGTGTTGTGGCTCTTTTCTTTAAAGTTTACTTTTCCTGTTCTCTAGACCATGAACCAAGACCTCTGACTAATAAAGTTTGGATCATTGCTAACTGGAAGTCACTGTTATGTTCTTGTATGACATCCAAACACTTCATAAAATATGTACACTTCTAAATGCTGGATGTTCTAACAGTGGGCTCAAATTAAATGTTAAAAAGTACAGTGTTGTCACATTTGGTGGACAAACTCTCCAACCAGCAAACAGCATAGACAATAGCCCATTTCAAAACGAAAAACATCATTAGGGACCTTGTAACTCTGGCTAATAACTCTTTATCATCTGCTCATCATGAAATAGTAGTAGTCAGGATTTATTTTTACATTTCATAGATAATTACAAAATGTATTTCATCTAACTATAAAAAGATAATTGCTCCATTATTTTCATCAATAATCAGGGCAGTTATAGAGTACAATGTCCTGTTTGTGATATATCTCACTAGAGACATCAAACAACTAGAAAGATCCAGAAGTTCTTAATAAGGCCTTAAATTCATAACCTATCAGAAAAGACTAGAGGTACTGCATCATTATTCATTATCTTAGAGATGCCTGCATGGAGATCTTTGTCTTGTCTTCTGTACCTTTAGGAAACCAGTGGTCCTGGATATCTTGTATCTCCACAAATCAAATAATTCTCCAGCTCCGACAGGGGACTATGATCCAGTAACAAAGCCCAGACAGAAGTCATTCCATGTAAAAACAGCTCAGGGAAATCTTTATTCCCTTATGAGATTCCAAAAACATGGAATACGCTGTCCCCAGACCTCAGGTTACAAAACCACAGTACCACATTAAAAAATCTCCTTAAATCACACCTTTATGAAAACCATATATGTAACTGCAATGATCTTCCCTGAATCCTCACACCATTTTAGGCCATTATACATTGCTGACTCTGATGAACACTGTTTCACTGGCTTTGTACTCTACCTCAGTTGTGGCTCTTGATATCGGACTGCACCCCCCCCCCAGCTATGAACCACAATGGTACAATCCAATAACTTCACATAGAAAGTAAATCTGGACTGCTGCCTTACCAGTTCAGATTCAGGAAGAAGGCAACAGACTGCTGAAGCCCCAGAAGTCTAAGTGGTTAGCCCGCATAGACTGGAAGGGGATCAGACTGCAAGGTCAGCAGCAAACTGGAAACAGAAGTGTGCATGAAGCTGATCCAGCCAGCTGTTTGGATATGTTTTGCAGGTACTCTTGGAGTGTGTACATGCAGGTACTCATGTGTGTGTGTGTAGGTAATCTGTGTGTGTGTGTGTAATGCCCCAGTTGATTTATACTGGTGGCTATAGAGAGAACTCAGGTGGTTAGAGAATACCTCAGGCTTGAGCCCTGTAACCTGGGTTCAGGTAACAAGAGCCAGCATTCCCTACCCACAACCATCTGTGAAAGTTTTGTAGATTTTTGCCTCATATTTTGTTCTGTTCATCATAAAATCTGTGGTTTATGAATTTTTAATTTATTAGATAATTCATGGTGTAGTTGCAGTGGTGCAGTGGTAGCACTGTTGTCTCACAGTGCAAGGTTTACTGGTTTGATTCTTGGCTGGGGTGCTTTCTGTGTGGAGTTTGCATATTCTCCCTGTACTTGTGTGTGGGTTTCCTCTAGTGTCTTCCCATGTTATAAAGACAAGTATCTGCAGTATTTCTCCCTGGACCTCTGCTGAAAATTAACTTTTGTTCCAAGTCAGACTTTCCTAGTTAACAAATGTTAAATAAATAAAAATGACAGGCATTTGAATTTCATACTTCATATTCTTCAGAAAGTACATAGTAACACAAAACATTTTATTCTAGCAATTTTCCAAGTTTATAAGATGAATATTTGAAATTTGTCCCTATTTTTGGGACTGTATTCCCCCATTATTGGCTTCGTCCAGGTTTTCTGTGCTAAGGTTGAGAGCTATGGTGAGAAATGAATTCACTGAATATGTTTGAGAGCGTTATTCCCCCATTACTGGCTTTGTCCAGGTGTTTTGTGCAAAGAGGTTGACAGCTATGGTGAGAACTGAATTCACTAAATGGTAGCCATTTAAATTTCAGTGTTCCTTTCATTCATACACCTGCTGCTTTGGCACAGTGGTATGTTGCTTTGACTGTTTTGCTCAGAGTCCTGGGTTCAAGACGTGTCAATGAAATATATGTTAGTTACACAGCTTTTTATATTAGCAACTTTCTAAGATTATACAAGCAATGTTTAAAATGTGTCCCTGGATTTTGGGCTTTTGTCTCCCCCCAATAAATTTTTGCTTTTTCCAGATTTCTTGTGCTGCAAAGTTGAGAGATACAGTTGAGTGTTGAGTAAATTTTACAAGGAGCTGAGAGCTGCAGGGCAAGAGAAGTTTAGTGCAGTTTATGCTAAGTGCGCTTGCATTGTTAATAGCACAACAGGTAGTGAACTTGCTTTTGATGCAGAAGGCTGTGGATTCTACTCCCACAGGGAATGGATACTGCCATACTAAGAATGTCCTCTTTGGCAAAGTTACAGGCACTTTATTTGTAAATTAAATATTAAGTTTTTTGCTAGCAGCAACCTCTTCATTAGTTACAAATCTCTTTAATGTGGAATTTTATAGATGACTTTTACTTCTGCAGAGATTGTGCATATTTACTGATACTGGTGGATTGTAGAAGTTTGAGTAGACTTTTATGATGGAAATGTTCTCATTTGGGCAGGTTTTTGTCATTATTGGTGCATGCATTTTGTTTCACTGTTTACTGGAAAAATGTTCAAAACAATAAATTTAAAATACCCTCTAACAACTGTACTGTATTATACAAGGAATATAATTTAATACAATCAGGAAGGTGCATCACAGGTTTACCTTTAAAACCGTGAATTGCATTAGTTCGGGTGCTCATATGAGTGACTCGAAACCATGAAACTGACAATGTTGACAGACCTACATGTTCAAAAAACAGCAAATCGAAAAGCAGATTTGCTGTTTTTTGAACATTAAATTCGAAAAAAAAAAAAAAACAAAGTGTAAAGCAGGGGGCAAGCTCCCCTGCACCCCACACCCCCTACTTTATTATTCTAACTCCGAGATCACACTACAGTGGGAAAAGGACCATTTCCGATCCCCACTATAGTGCAATCTGCCCCTGAATGTCGAATGTGGAATGAGCGAATCTCACTATGCATTCGTTCATTGCACATTCAAACCTTTTTCCGTTTGGCATTTGAAAACCTTGAAAACTGCCTTTCGGAAATGTGCTGCTTGCTCTTCTGCAACTCGCGGTTTTAAAGGTAAACCGTATCACACAACACATGTATGTCTTGTGTGCAAGGGGCCTATAATTTGAAAACAGCCCAAAGTTAATCTCTATGCTAGCCAAATGTATTTCTTTGAATGTGGATTTCAGTGCTGCTTCAATGAATGTGAGGTTCAAGAGCAGAGAAGTTTTAATGCTAAGTCTATTTTCATTGTGAGACTCCATTGCATTGTTTAGCAGATGGCTTAGTGTTTGTGCTGTAGAATGCAAAATAAAACTTTCAAATGAAATCCAAATCATCGTAGAAATAAAACAGTATGCACGTTACAATGTTTATGGTAAATGGGGTGAAATAGCCAAGTAATGGGACATTGGAATGGCTGCAGGGAGAGGCTCCATTTGACCATGATTTTGTGAGGGGGAAGGGTGGCAAACTCAAAGACAGCCCCAGCTGAACTATACCTCTCAACTGTCCAGATTTTCACAGAATTAATAGGTTTTTGTTTCTTATTTTTGGTTTGTTCCTCATAAAATTTGTGGTTTTCTGGCAAATCATTTACGAATTAAGAGACTAAATAATAACAGACATTGAGTTTCAGACTTCATAACCTTTAGAAAAATGCATGCTAAAGTAAGACCTGTTATTCTATCAACTAAGTTTATACAAGGCAATATAACAGTATAACAATATGTTAGTTCTGAGGAAGTTCTGTAATAAATGGGACAAAAGCGCTCAACTTTACTCTGACTCCAGTCTGGTAAGTTTATACAAGAGCAATAATTAGTTCTGTTCATATGTTTCCCCAATATATTTGGCCTTATCCAGATTTCCTGCATTAACAGATTGAGAGGTACATGGAAATAAATTGCTTTATAGAATTAGTCATATCCAAACCTCTCAATTGTCTCCAATTTTGGCTCAAAATGTTGCTCTCCCTCTAATAATCCCTCCACAAAATGCCAATTTTGGGAGAAAATGTGGAGGGTTTACAATTAATAAATAACTGTAACAATCAGAGTTATAGATTACTTTTATTTCTGAAATGCATGTAGATTTATTTATTTTGTCAGCTCCTCAAGTTAACCGTACGAATATTTCAAAATGTGTCCTTTCTTTGACAGGTTCCCAGCTGTATTGTGTGGCTACTTTATATTTTTGTATCACATTTTTGGTCCATTTTTCATAAAATTGTAGTTTTCTGGCAAATTAGAGGCAAATCATTAAAGACTGAAGTTAGAAAATAATGACAGACATTTGAGTTTCAGATTTTATACCCTTCAGAAAATTCATACTAATGCAAGACCTACTATTCTATTAGAAAGTTTATAAGAGCCAGATTTAAATATTGTCCTTATTTTTGGGCCTTTGTCCCACTTCTGTGTATGGCTTTGTCCAGATTTCTTGCTCTGAGGTTGAGAGGTATGACAAATGTGTCAGGGCCATCACAGTCAGTCAGAGGCATTTCAAATTGTGACATACTTGTTGCACCCCATTTCCCCATGTAGTGACTCTGGATGTGTCCAATCAAGGAAATGAGCAGTTATGCAGTGTAAGTGTGCAGAGTATCCCACAATTCAAGGTAGACACAAGTACTACAGTGGCTTTTCATCTATCCTTGCTTGATTTTGCAGAATGTTCTGATCTTCTGTCATATTTTTATACTGTTGATTTATGCTTCTTATTATTTAGAAAGTGCCCATTGCTCTGTGCTTAAGTAGCAATGCTTTCATGACCATCAGGTAAGCTTGTCTGAGATTGTAAGATGCAAGTAAGCTTTAATAAGCATACTTTTAAAGCATTACCAACATTGAAAGCCTTTTTGTTGCTGCCATGCAGAGAATACTTACATAACTCGATAATGTATAAGCCTTGGGTATTGAAATGCATATGACAGTATTTATAATAAAGGACAGGATTACAGTATTTTTAGAAGCTCATTTCCTTTGTTGTAGACTTGCAGTCATCTTTACAGGCTTTACCCGTAATCTAAACAGATTGCCAATCTATCATGTGAGGTCCATAACCTGTGCAGTAATCCTTTAAGCAATTTATCTTGAGCTTGTTAATTGTTTGCTCTTCATTTTTTACTTTGATTATGTTTTCCCCATGAAACAAGTAGATAGTTGTTGTCAGGCAGCAGGTCTTTTTTAGATAAGAAACATTTTTACAAGTGGGGGTATCACAGAGATTGCAACATTCATCATGTTACTTGGTACTTTTATAAAGCTGAATATAAAACATAATTAGAACTGCAGTGCAAGGAGAAGTAGTTTGAGTTGAGTGCTGCTTGTTTTTCTTATACTTTTCTTTGACTGATATTCCAGTAATGTATTTAAAAAGTAATTTATTTTTTATGCCTTGCAACATTTTTTTTCCATCTAGATATTAAGTAAGCTGTCATGCAGCCAATGCATTGAAATATTTTTTTCTTCTACACATTGTATCTTGATTGGACTCTTATAATGATGGTTTGCCACCCAGGGCAGCGTATTTAATTAAAGTTCCATCTTTTGTGGTTTTGAGCATAGCCCCTCCCCTTTCTAGTTGGCCACACCCCTTCCCATTGGCTCCACCCATTCAGCTGTCTCCTGGAGCCTCCCCTTGATTTGAAGTCACCAGCCACCCTGCTCTACCTAGACAAATTGCATATAGTGCAAATATCTTTTAAATTTATGCTTACTATGAAGTCAGTTGTACAAATAATGTGCTTATGCGCAATATACAAATGTGCTGTGATGATATACTTCTACTACATCCTTGTTTTTGTTTAACTGTTAACCTTAATTGAACATTTTTTTTAAACTATTGTTAAAATTTGTTAACTACTATCGATATTCTGTTTTTACTTATCACTCTGTAACTTTGTGGAGTTATTCTCCCCAGGAGTCCGCTGAAAATGGACATCAGTTGTCCAGTCGGGCTATCCTGGTAAACAAATGTTAAAAATGAATAAATAATTCCACTAAAACTAGTACCAGCAGATAAATATGGAGATGAAATATGGTGGTACTTCCTCCACCTCTGGAACATGCACTTCTTGCAAATTTAGCAGTCTGATACATTATTTTCCTTTGAGTTGGACCTGAATGATTAGATGGATATTCACTAATACATCTTGGCCTTGCTGATCTAGTCATCCTCAAGAGTTGGGTCTGGTAAGGCATAAATGTTTGCAAAACAGTTGCCTTGAATTTTTCTATGATCTTCTTATCCTATGATCTTAATTGTATTAAAAATCATAAAACTTCAGCTGTAAGTATACCCAGAAATGTGAGAAAAGGACTTACATAGCTTTATTTTGGTAATTGTGACGCTGTTATATCTGTGAAAACTATAACAAGTAAAATGTATGTCATTAATTATGTAAGCCATAATGTCCAACAGACTGTGTGTGTTACAGTGTAAATAATGCCTACCCAGGGTGTTATGAGGCCCAAAGCCAAAGATGGAGGGGCTCTTCACCCCTGGAAGGCTGTTATTTACATAGTAACACACACCCTGGAGGGCATTATTCTGCTAAGGGAATGGGTTGTATGTAAAATTGCTGT
Source organism: Protopterus annectens (assembly GCF_019279795.1). NCBI lineage: Eukaryota > Metazoa > Chordata > Ceratodontiformes > Protopteridae > Protopterus > Protopterus annectens. The sequence continues at coordinate 1,755,707,373 of NC_056737.1, read as the reverse complement.
GTTTTGCTTATTAAATTTTTATTACAATATTTTTTTAAATATATTTTTGATGTAAAGTAGTTTCTCTGCCTAATGTATCAGACTTGTTGTAGTATATGTAAATGGTGTTGGAAGAAGCATTTTACATCCAAAATATAATGTTTTCAAAATATATCCAGATATTTATTTTATTTTTTGGTCCCTTACTCCTAAAATATGTCATTTGTTGCCAGTCATTGAGAACTGAAGACACTATATAATGACATACATTTGAGTTTCAGGCTTTATTTCTTACAGAAAATGAAACAAATCCTGTTATTTGAGCAACTTTGTAATTTTATAAGAGCAATGCTTAAAATTTGCTCCTATTTTTGAACCTTTGTATCACCTTTATTTTAGGCTTTATTCAGATTTTTTGAAGTAAGAGTTAAAGAGGTATGCAAACCTCTTAAATGCTGCTGCCACTACTCGATCAATCGTACCCCTCAAAAGAAACACAGCTGTGGTTTAGAAAATGCACGCTAACTCAAAGCCTGTTATTCAAGTAACTTTGAAATTTTGTAACAGTAACTTTTGTTCTTATTTTTGAACCTTTATTGCCCCTTTATTTTAGGCTCTATCCAGATATCTTGAGCTAAGAGGTTAAGAGGTAGGCAAGCCTCTTAACTTCTTCTGCTGCCACTGCTCAATCACTCTTACACTTCACAGACATACATACATACATACATACATACATACATACATACATATGCATATACACTTTTGCTCTCATTCACGCAAGCAAACATACACTCACAAACAATTTCAGAGCACTCGCCCTTTGGCCTAATGCCTCACAACAATCATTACAGCATTACACCTAACAAAACAATACTGGTATATCCTTCTTATGTCAAAAGCAAAAAAAAAAAAGACAGCCTTTTCAAAACCAGATGGTTAATTTCAGTATACTGTCCTTCCTAAAATCTCATTGTCAAACATGCTACCCCTTAGCTATATGATGTTATAATGCAGTCAGGGGATTTAGACTCCTATCTAGCTAAGATGCAAGCTGTACTAGACCCTCTGAGATGAGTTGGTTGAGTACCATTGCCACCTGGAACAGGTTAGGTAAGACAGAGGTAGAGGATGGATTGTTTGGCCCCAGAAGTTAAAAAGTAGGCGCTGTAAGAAACTGGCCTACTTTTTACACCAAGAAGCAAATTAGGTTATTCTTGGAATTGTTTGGGTACTATAAAATGTGTACCCTATTTTCTATCAGCTGCCTGTCATGTTAAAGACCTGAGAAAGGGAAGATGTATTTTCAGGTGAAGTGAACACTAATGCTACACAATACTTGGAGTCAGCTGAACAGAATACTATGATCAGAGCCTGTCTTAGCCTCTATACATTTCAGCTACTCATTAAGCTGCATAATGATGCAGCAGAGGTAGAACTGAAAAACGTTTTGCCACCAGCTATTGATGGGAATATCCTGTATGTCTTTAAGTTAAAAACCAAGCAGAGCAGAAGTCAAGTACTCCACCACTGATAGGGGATACTTTACGATAAAAGAGATACTACTTTTATTAAACTCATACATTACTGGCCAAATATTTACTCCAGTTACTATCCATGCCTCACTGTTACGGCTGGCTAGACAACAGGATGAGAGCACAAAGCTATGTAGATGGGCACTTTTCTTGCTGCCTTTTAGAGTCACAGAGAAATGCAAAGACAGTTCAACCACCCACATAACGTCTAGCAATTTCCTAACTAATATACTCCTTCCTAATAAATGCTCACGATATATAGGGGCACAATTGGGTTGGATTGCATGGCTAGACTTATTTAGGCCCTTGTGGTCATTAGCATAGTATATACCTATGAACCTGTGAACTATCACAATGCATATGGCTTGTCTAGGGTTTATAGTCTCTCTCTCTTGAGCCTGAAACTGAGGCTTTCAAGCTGTGTGGTATAAATGTAAGACAATGTGGTACTTAGCACCAGAATGGAGAATACATTGATGTAAAAACTGTAAATATATATGAACAGAGCTGACGTGTTAAGATAATTGATGCCACTTTTTAATTAACAGAGATAATTATTGCATGGTTCTGTTAATGTAAGTGGTGCATAAAAAACAGGGCTATGGCCAGAGATGCTGACCTCTCATATCTGGGTAATTGTTACTGAAGACATAATTTCAGGGTGTTATGCTGCAGTAAAAATGAATTGCTGTGAATAAGTAGAGATATGGAGAGACTCAAAAGAGCAACATCTATATGATATGGACTTTGATTCCTGTTTTATGGCAATGCAGAAAACAATCATTATATTCTTTAAGAAATAACTGCTAACCTGCTTGATGGTGCTCACAGATTTTTGAAAAAAAAAAATAATTCTTCCTTTTTTCAGGAATTTATTTGGTGTACTTTGTTGTGCAAAAGAAAGTCTGCAGCACAGCCTTTTTTTTTATCTCAAAGTAAAACTCCATAATGTTGATAATCCTTGGACTTTCATTGCATTAATATAACACTACATGGTCCAGTATTGTAGGAAGGAATGCAGATTGACACTAAGCCTTGCAGTGTAAAACAGTCTATTCCATACAATAGAACTTAAAATGCAGTTGCTTCCAAACAGTGCATCTTGTGTTCTTTCTCAAAATGTGTACAGTGCCTTTCACACAGTAAAATGTTTGCTTGGAAAACAGTTTCTGGTATCAGACTCACTTCTGGAGTTTTCCAGTCTTGCCTCTGGTCTCCTTTTCTGGTACACGAATCTCCATCACCCAGGGCCATTGCTTTGGTCTCTCAGTTCCATTTAGCATGGATGATGACACTCTCTCTCTTTCTCTATCTTTCTGTCTGTTGTTTTATCTGATATCTTTCTTTTGGACACAAATGTCTATCACCAAGAGTTTGCTGGTCTTGTCTCCCGGTTCTCTTAATAAGAGTAAATGATCTTTGTTCTGGACATTTCATTACCCTTTCTCTTCTTCTTCTTTTTCTTCCAGCTATTTCCATTAGGGGTCACCACAGCAGATCATCTCTTTCCATTTCTACCTGTCCTCTGCATATTGCTCTGTCACACCACCCACCTGCATGTCATCTCTCACCATGTCCATAAACCTAATCTTAGGCCTTCCTCTTTTCCTCTTACCTGGCAGCTTCATCCTTAGCATCCTTTTCCCAATATACCCAGCATCCCTCCTCAGCACATGTCCAAACCAATGCAATCTCGCCTCTCTGGCTTTGTCTCCAAACCGTCCAACCTGGGCTGACCCTCTAATATTCTTATTCCTAATCCTGTCTACCCTCTTCACACCCAGTGCAAATCTTAACATCTTTAACTCTGCCACATCCAGCTCTCACTCCTGCCTTTTCTTCAGTGCCACTGTCTCCAACCCATATAACATAGCTGGTCTCACTACCCTCTTGTAGACCTTCCCTTTCACTCTTACTGGTACTCGTCTGTCACAAATCACTCCTGACACTCTTCTCCACCCACTCCACCATGCCTGTACTCTCTTCTTCACCTCTCTTCCTCATTCGCTATTATTCTGAACTGTTGATCCCAAGTATTTAAACTCATCTACCTTCGCAAACACTACTCCCTGCATCCTCACCATTCCTCTAACCTCCCTCTCATTCACACATATATATTCTGTCTTAGTCCTGCTGACCTTCATTCCTCTAATCTCTAGAGCATATCTCCACCTCCCCAGGGTCTCCTCAAATTGTACCCTACTCTCACTCCATATCACAGTGCCATCTGCAAACATCATAGTCCACAGGGACTCCTGTCTAATCTCGTCTGTCAACCTGCCCATCACCACTGCAAATAAGAAAGGGCACAGAGCTGATCCTTGATTGAATCCCACCTCCACCTTAAACGCATCTGTCACTCCCACTGCAGAGCTCACCACTGTCACACTATACTTGTACATATCCTGTATCACACTTACATACTTCTCTGCCACTCCCGACTTCCTCATACAATACCACAACTCCTCTCTAGGCACCCTGTCATATGCTTTCTCTAAGTCCACAAAGACGCAATGCAACTCCTTCTGACCGTCTCTGTACTTCTCCATCAACACTCTCAGAGCAAATATCACATCGGTAGTGCTCTTTCCTGGCATAAAACCATACTGCTGATCACTAATCATCACCTCCCTTCTTAACCTAGCTTCTACTACTCTTTCCCATAACTTCAAGCTGTGACTGATCAGTTCTATCCCTCTGCAGTTACTACAGCTCTGCACATCACCCTTATTCTTAAAAATCGGTACCAAAACACTTTTTCTCCACTCCTCAGGGATCTTGTAATTTTCCAAAATTTAATTAAATAATCTGGTTAAAAATTCCACTGCCATTTCTCCTAAACACCTCCAAGCTTCCACAGGTATGTCATCTGGGCCAACAGCCTTTCCATTCTTCATCCTCTTCATTGCTATCCTTACTTTCTCCTTGCTAATCCATTGCACTTCCTGATTCACTATTCCCACATCATCCAACCTTCTCTCTCTCTCATTATCTTCATTCATCAGCCCCTCAAAGTTCTCTTTCCATCTACTCAACACACTCTCCTCACTTGTGAGTATGTTTCCCTCACTATCCTTTATCACCCTTACCTGCTGAACATCATTCCCAGCTCTGTCCCTCTGTCTAGCCAATCGGTACAGGTCCTTTTCTCCCTCCTTAGTGTCCAACCTTTTATACAACTCTCTATACGCCTTATCCTTAGCCTTTGCCACCTCTCTCTTTGCCATAAACCTCATCTCCTTATACTCCTGTCTACTTTCTTCATCTCTCTGACAATCCCACTTCTTCTTCGCCAACCTCTTTCTCTGTATACTCTCCTGTACTTCCTCATTCCACCACCAGGTCTCCTTGTCCTCCTTCCTCTTTCCAGTTGTCACACCAAGCACCTTTCAAGCCATCTCTCTTACTAGCACTGCTGTAGTTACCCAGCTATTCGGTAACTCTTCACTGCCACCCAGTGCCTGTCTTAACTCTTCCCTGAACATCATCTCACAATCATCACCCTTTTTCAATTTCCACCATTTGATCCTTGGTGCTGCCCTCACACTCCTCCTCCTCTTCTTGATCACCAACGTCTTCTACAGACCACCATTCTATGCTGCCTAACTACACTTTCCCCATCACCACTTTACAGTCTCCAATCTCCTTCAAACTGGTCCTTCTGCATAAGATATTTCATTACCTTTTCTCCAAGCTTGGTAATCCATTCTTATCAAAATCTGTACAATCATAGCTTTCTTAAAAACATAACTTACTTAACTCAAAACACTTCAGTTTAACATTATACAGCTTATCATTCAGATTGAATATTACTATACAAACATTATTTACAAAACCTTATACAATTTCCATGCATTCAGTTTGTCAGAATATCACAAATACTATACTTTTGGGTGTTGCATTCATAAGGATGGGTAACTGCCCCTCAAAACCCATCAATGTGTTAAGAATGTTATACTTTCCAGTGGAAATAAGCATCTGCATTATGCCTACTTTAAGCCAATCCTCTACTCTTTTCTATATATTTTTTCTTCTAGTTCTGCTATGCAATAACACTTTGGCATAAACTTTATGCCTGAAACAGCTGTGAAATGATGCTGAACTGAACTAATACTGCAATGTGGCTTTGCAAATACTGTCCTTCTGTACAAGAAAATTTCCTCTGGCATTTTCTGTGCTGTGGGCATCACCCATTTCATCCTATCTTGTAAGTTACTTATGTCACTTTAAAATAGGACTTTTCCTCTTTATCAAATGTCTCTGACAATGCCCACAGATAAACAAAAATAGTTTCCTTAGGAGCACTGCTCCTAATTCTTCATTATCACTATACATTGTGTGCTTTATACAGAATACTGTACAAGTTGTCTGGATTTTATCCTGCATATTACCTTTATATTCTGAATGCTTCAGCACATGGGGAATTTCGGTATAGCCTTTACTAATTTCACTATTTCAAAAATGCTTTACCTACAGGCTATTGCCTTGGTCGCAATGAATACTGTTGTCAGCAAAGACACTCCACTGTTGTTATGACATCTCGGTTCAGAAACGAAAAACATTCCTTTACCTTTATCAGGAAAACTATCTTTCAGTGCACTCAGATAAATACCATCTTACTTTTTACTAGAATACTTTAAAATCGATCATTCTTGTTATCAATATCATTATTCTTAGCCTTACACAGGCATGGCCACTTTTACCCATCACCACTTTCTTGTCTGACCCCACACATGCCAGTCTGCAGAAAATTTAGGTTTTGTCCACTGTAATTCAAATTCTTCACTGTCCTGCTTGTCAGACTTCTCACTCTGACTTTCTTTTCTGAGGGACACAAATCTCTGACTAAATAAATCATGTGCCCTTTTAAAGTTTAAGTAGCTAATTGGAAAGTCCAGTAACTAGTGGCTACTTTATTCAATAACCTGCCTTGAGCTAGAATGTATAGTTTCTTTATACAAACATATTGGTTCTGCAATTTCTTCTACACATTCTTCTGCAGAATGTAATTGTAAACAAAAAAAATATTTTCCCCTTGCTTACTTGACTATTATAATAGGACTCCTGAGTGCTCATTTTTCTAATATGTTTTCTTTCTATCTTAGTGGAAGGGAATGCAACCCTTTCTCTATCATATCTTCCTTATGTTACCACCTCATTACAAAAGGCATGTCAGAATACAATTTATTGTTTCTTTTACTTTTTTCATGCATTACAGTTCATATTGCTCAGAGTTCTCCTTCAGTTACATACTCTGCTTTACACTAAGAGAAATAGGCTCAGCACTCTGCATTCTCTTATTTTATTTCTCTACTCATTTTGTACAGAAGGTCCTCACTAAAGTGTTTTTGTTTTCCTATTTTTATTTCAGTTTCTGTGCAAACATTTACCCCAGGATTCAGCAAGCTCTGCACAGCATGCAGGAATAGTGCAAGAGCTCCTGCAGGCAATATGGCTGCCATGCGATCCAGGAATGAGCTCCTGGGATGTGCACGAGCGCTCATGCACTATTCCTGCATGGACAATGCCCCTGTATGCTAATTACCTCATTTGCTGGAGAAAACCATGCAAATGAGGTGAATTAGCGATCCAGGAAGCAGGCAGACATCTGTGCAGGAATAGTGTAGACTGCAGAAATGTATTCAGCCAGTAGCTGAATACATTTCTGTAAACTACAAAATGGAGGCATGACAACTTATATGAATGCATGTATTAGAAGGGTTAGGCATGCCAAAGGCCAAATATATGGCCATAGGCATGAAAAATTATTTCAAAATTATAAAAATTAACTTTTTTTTTGTTGGCCAATTTTGGCCGTTTAAGTGCAGGGCAGCGGTGCACAAATGGGATTGGCCCGAAAACAATAAAAAAAGCTGGAAATAAGCTTTTATACCAAAATCATAATTTTGCCATAATAGTCAATGGCATGCACAACACAACAAGACCATGGAATAGTGATTGCTAAGGGGGAACGCTGAGTGTCGGATTTGTAACCATGCATTAGCAGTCAATCCTATGCAAATGAGGGCAATGATACTGGATCACAGATTTCCCCTCAATGCTAGCTTGCAACCAACAGTGCAGGTGCAATAAGAACACGGTGTAAGCCTAAGAGCTAAATGACTTCATAAGGGGGTGTGTCATGCATGCTGTAAGCTCATTGGAGCCCTGTGGCCCGTGTTTGCCCTTAGCTAAGCCAGCACAGGTAGGGGGTGTGTCTGAAGCTGGCTAGCAGTCTTTACATTGCCTAAATGGGTGTGCGCAAAGTGCATCAGGTTTTAAACAAAAAAAAAAAAAAAAAAAAAAAAAAAACAGGAAATAGCAGCTCTGTTCACATCTGAGCACTGGGTATGTGTGGCGCACCTTGAGGATTAAACAGGAAGGGAATGCGAAGGGATAACAGCAGTTGGAAGGTAATCAAGGAGAACTGGCTTAACTGGCAGGTGAAATGTATCAGAACCAGCCAATTACACAGGCAGCAGCTCAGCCCAGCACATTACATAAACTATGCAAACACCTTTCACTCTGTTTTTTCCCACAAAATCTACACCAACGGTGTACACAAATGGGGAAAGTTTACATACCAAAAGCAACAAAATGATAGGGCTGCTTTTGCTCTCATAAATCAACATGAGGAAAAGGCTGAGGGTGGTGAAGATGACAATGCTGATGACCAACCCACAGTGTGGAGATGGAGAAGAGTATACAGACCCAGGGTAAGCTACCAAGGGCTACATGAGCTGGAGATAGTGGAGAGCAACAGAGTGGACAGGGACCTCCGACAGCAAATTGTTGAGCTGTGTCGGCCACGCCTCACACACAGAACCAAAAGAGGGGAGTCCATGCCAGTAGATACCAAGGTATGTGTAGGTTTAAGAATACTAGCCACAGTACCTTCCAAAGGCCAACTGGGGATATCATGGGGATCCCACAGGCATCAGCATCCAGGATACTCCACCAGTTCCTGGATGCCATGTCAGCATATGCCAGTGAGCACATATATTTTCACAACACCTCTGAGGCATTGGCCAGCAATATGCATCTCTTCCACCAAATAGCAGAATACCCTGAGTTAGTGGGTGCTATAGACTGCACGTACATACACATCAAAGCACCACCCGGTGAGTGGGGTTGGGTCTACATAAACCGCAAGGGCTTCCCCTCCATCAACTGCCAGGTTGTGTGTGATGCCCAGGGCATTATAATGAATGTGTCTGCTGGCAGCCCTGGAAGCTATCACGACTCCCACATCTGGCATATGATGCAGCTGTACCAGAGATTTGCCAATGGGGACATCCCATATGGCCACCTAATGGGAGATGCTGGTTACTCACTGGAGCCGTGGCTGATGACACCCATCAGAAATGCACACACACCCGACAAGAACTCCATAATGAGGCACATGCACAGACCAGAATCATAATAGAGTGTGTGTTTGGGATGCTGAAGTCATGGTTTCGGTGCCTGGACATATTCAGTGAAGCCTTGCAGTACTCTCCAGCTACATGTACCCAAATTGTCATTGTATGTGCCATGCTACACAATATGATCCTGCAGAAACAGTTGCAGCAGGAACAGCATGGAGCAGGTGCACACAGCCCCCCCACCATTGCCAATTCCAGCACAGGCACAGAGTGACTCAGAAGAGGAACAACCTAAGCCTGCCCCGTAGGCAGAAGGAGGTGTGTCCAGTATGCCCAGGCTTTAGCAAAGAGGCAATGCATAGCACATACCCTGACATGGAAGGAACCCAGGGAATGACACCTCTCTCTGACTCACACATACAGTAAAATGGATGTCAAACATGACACTACCTGTACTTAACCATGTATAGGGAGTGTACTACGTGCATCCGACATAGTCAGCCCACCAGCACCATCCTCAATACTGGCCCAGCCACAAGATAAGTCACTCTTCCTATCAGTTGCTGAATGGAGTAGTATATTCTGCTAGTTGTAGCTATGGTATGGATGTGAGCATGCAAGGGAATTGGGTGGCTGAATGGGGTGGCAGCAGATAGCAGACACCTATATGAGCAGCATGAAATCCATAACAAATACTGGTGTCAACATAGTAGGCAGTACTAAACAAGGTGACAAATCCCACTGCAGGACATGTGGTGGGCCTAATGTGTGTCCTTAGGACACACACATGCATGTCAGTGAGTCTCACATACCCAACAACAGTCTCAGCCAGCAGGACAGGTGTAGACAACCATAAAGAAAGGCTGTGCTAAGGCCTCTGATTGATGGCAATGGAGAACAGCTCCCCTCCAGACCTACACAGATAGACTACAACAGGTCAGGCAGTGGGATGTTAGTTCTGAAGGGTAAGAAGTCTGAAACTGAATTGTGGGTCAGTAAAATCTAAGATCTGTACTACACTGATATGTCTCTAGTCTGCATGATTAGCCAGAATATAGAATGAAATGGAAGCCAACAGAGTACCTGAAATACCAGTACGGTCATAGCAAATGTTTACAGTTGTCAGGTGTGTCCCCACCCACAATCCTATGTAGACATGTAGTAACATGTACATGTGGATATAATAACAGTGGAGCACAGATTACCTAAGCTGGCCAAATTAGCAGGATAGATTGTTGCATGTGTACATTATGCAGGCCTCTGTGTGTTAGGTTGTTGTGTGTTGTATATTGTGTGAAAGTGGTCAGCATGTAGGCATGGAGGGTTGTGTCCTGGTGGCCAATGGCCAGTACTTTTGATGACAGGGCCAAGTTCTAACAACTGCAGTGCCAAACACAATGCATCCCAGGAAGACCCAATCCAGCAGTAATCCACATTACTTGTTCAGATGTAATATCTATCATCATCTGAAAGATGGACATGACATGAATGTGGGCCCAGACATACACACAGTACACAGGTGGAAGTACCCTAGACAGAGAGTGTATAAAATGTTACTGTTAAATGGACACACCTTAGGAATTGTACATGCAGGTTAGCAGCACATTAGTTGCCTGTGTAGTATGGAATATTGATGTAGTCTGGCCAAACACTGGCAGACCACAAAAGGCACAGTTATGAAGTACTGAAAAAACACTGATGTTTCCTGCACAAGCCAGTGTAAGGGAAATCTCCCACGTATATCTGTGAGTTGGCTACAAATAGCTTCCATAGCACACATGCACTCAGCTTACCCCACCATCAGCCACAGGTACCTCATAGGTCATATCCCTGCTGTTGGAAATGAGTACAATATGACCCCCACTTCTGTATGGGAATACTCACAGAATGCAGTATGCTAAAGCGGTGTCACATGCAGGTGTGTCTCTAGCTGTAAGAAGCACCCTGACAGTATCCACACCAATGGATTAATAAAGACAGAAACTATTGCCATTAGCACCTTGCACACCCACCCTGTCACCCCAGGGGAATACAATGGCTTGCAGCCTGGGACTGTAGGGGTGACAGAATGCACTGGCCTGCTACAGATGGCCTGCATCACTACCAAATGCCCTACAGTCCTCTGTCAAAGGCCTGTGTCTCACCTGTACTGCCAATGTATGTTAACTCATGGAGTCCCAAATAAAGACATCATAACAGTCCAGAGAACACAAATGCAAGGTCATGTTGACAAATCCCAGTAGCATGACCACCATGTCTTACTGCATGAACTGCGGACCAACCCCTAAATACTGCTGGGATGAAGTGATAACTATAGGGATACTTATCAGATATCACTTGCATAATTTTAGGAAGAGGATAAAATAACAGAGGGGGGGGTAGAAGTATGGATGCCATAATGTGTGTAGTCTAAAACTCTGATGTGTGCCCATACTATCCCTGACTGCAAACCCAGGAATGGGTGGCTACAAGCCTGCTTGTAAACCACAGTGTGAAGGGAAAATGTCCAGATATATGAGCCCTGCCTCTGGGTAACCTGTGTGAATCTGTGCAGCTGAGAGGTATAACCACAGCAGGATATGGCCATACTTTCATGTTGATAGATGTACAAGCATGGGATCCTCAGCCAACACAGTACCAAAGTGCTGGACTATTTACACAGACCCATCAACATGTGTCTGCAGCTCCCTCTCCAGAATGGCATGATTATGTTTGAATATGTCGGCTGCAGACCACAATACTGGACACAGCTTCATTCATCTTGTATTCCCCTGGAAATTACTGCAAGCAAATGCATATAACTGTCAGTAGTTGATGACATAATACATCACAGTGTAAAACAGTACATATGTCTGAATATCTCTGCTAACATCAAAACCATGTAGCAGAAGCAGCATAGACACAGTTAGTTACAGTATCCCACTATCCTTTGCCCATTGTGACCCCATATTGTCAACCTATCTGCAGATATCCTGCAGAAACCATTTTCTAGCTGTAGGTGTAGAACACAAATGCCTGCACTGGAGTACAACCTACCTGGAATGGATTTATACATTCAGTGCAAAAGGTCATACTGGGCATGCTCCCACACTTAGAGAAATGAGGCCCATGTCTGACAACAAAATACAGAAGGGTCATACTGGGCATGCTCCCACACCATGTCTGGCAACAACAGTGGACTATACATATCTGTCACTCACAGCTGTCTGTGCACACACTCCACATTGCACACCAGTCATGCTTTGCACATACATTGGACAGGAATACACACATATATCCAAGGACAACACATTATAATAGGTCAAACATACACAAACATAGATGTGGAAAAGAGAGAGACAGACAGTGACAAAGAGATTCCCATCATGAGGCCTGTCCCACCCAGTACATATCCAATTGGCCAATATCACATGATGTGCAAATGTCTATCACTGTAGACATTTGCTTCTGGTAGCGCTCAGCAATATTGTGTCTGTGGTGCTTGTGATAACTGTAACATGACAGTACAAGTCATTATTCTTCTAGCAGTTGTATACACAGTCCTGTCAAATGTAAAGCTGTGTGTGACTGAGTTTATGGCCCATTCACACACACTGCACTCCCCATTGTCCTACTTTAGCTAGCCTGCTGATGTCAGTCTCCTTGAAATATCCCTTTGGACAAGGCTCCTCCATCTAAGCTCTGTAGTGCATGCAATAACTGTGTAATGCTATAGTGTGATGCACAAGTTAGGTAGGAATTCTAATCCCTGATATGGCAACTGTGAAACTCTGTGTTTGGGTGTGTAAGGATCAATGCTTTTGAGGCCATTCACAGTCACTACACCTCCCATTGCCATACTTTAGCAAGGCTGCTGATGTCATTCACCTTGAAATACACCACTGGAGAAAGGCTAACCCTATACCTCTGTAGCATGTGCTATAACTGCGTAATGCAATAGTGTGATGTACTAGTTAGGTAGGAGTTCTAATCCCAGACATGGCAACTGTGAAACTTTGTGTGTAGGGATCAATGGTTTTGAGGCCATTCACAGTCACTACACCTCCCATTGCCCTATTTTAACAAGGCTGCTGATGTCATCTACCTTGAAACATACCTTTGGGGAAAGTCTAGCCCTATGAGCTCCATGGCACGTGCTATAACTGCATAATGCTATAGTGTAATGTAGGAGTGTAGGAGTTCTAATCCCAGACATGCCAACTGTGACACTGTGTGTGTGTGTGTGTGTGTGTGTGTGTGTGTGTGTGTGTGTGTGTGTGTGTGTGTGTGTGTGTGTGTGTGTGTATGTGTGTGTGTAGAGATCAATGCTTCTGAGGCCATTCACTGTCACTATACCTTCTATTGCCCTACTTTAGCAAGACTGCTGATGTCTTCTATCTTGAAATATACCTTTGGGGAAAGGCTAGCCCTATAAGCTCAGTGGTGGGTGCCATAAATGTGGAACAATGTCGTAGCAGTAACTACACAGCTATGGGTTTGAATCCCATCTGTGGCAAGTGTTTGTGTGTGTACCTCAAAGTTTTTGTCTCTATTTACAGTCAGTACACATCACCCAACCTGACTTTAGCAGTCCTGCAGATATCACCCACCTTACAAGTATCTGTTGCGAAGCCTATACCATATCAAGTCAGTGGTGCATGTGGTAAATGTGTAACATAATAGTCAGTAAAGGTTGTTCGATAGAGGTTTGAACCTCACCCCTGGTAAATGTATGATTAGGGTGAGATTATTTTTGGGATCTCTCACCCACTATATCACCTAATGCCAGTATTTACAAGGGCTGTTGATTTTCCTCACCTTAGAAGTACCTTGGGGCAACATGCATCCAGTAAGCTCCGTGGCACGTGTGATAAATGTAGTACACTGTAGTAGCAATACATAGTTAGGTAGGGGTTTGAATCTCTGTATTGGCAAGTGTGTGTGTTTGTCATCAATATCCTGTGGGGAGTCTGCTGTTATTGTGTAATGACAGGATTCATTGAGGGGCGGTTTTTGCTAAATTCTTATATTGAGGACCAACTATATGCCACAATGTCCACCTCACAAGGACAATGGATGTCAAACAGCAGAGAGGCTGGTGTAGACAATCCATAGCCCTACATGTGACATTATGGATCTGTGGACAATATAGGCAACCCTTGTATTACCCAAAGAACACTCTCCACCCATGTCTCATACACAAACACGCTTGGCTAGGCAACAACCACTATATTGGTAGTTTCCTGCATATTGCCCACATATAGTTACCATGGTGTGATTGCAGTAGACTACATGCCTGTTCACCACAACACTGCCATTGACATCAGAATGTACTGTGATGTGTGACATCCCCTGACTGTGTGTTTTCCAGCAAGTAAAAGGGCATGGCACCCTGTTCCATCCCTACAATAGGCAAATAAATGCTTACAGTGGTCCTTTGCTATGTTCCCCACTGGACGCCTGCAACAACTGTAGAGTCTGCAAATGTAACCCACAAAGGGAATGCCATGCCTTATACACATGCCCTGTATGGACAGATGCCACTAACTCCACTGAATACCAGTATCATGCTGTCAATGTAGGTGCAGGCATGACCTCAGTTCCATAACCAGTTCTCACCTCATGAGGTCAGGAATGCCACATCAGATAATAATCTGTCCACACAACATGCCCCAGAGACCCCAGGTACACTTCCACATGTCACAGAATATGCATGTGGGACATGTGCACAACCCAGACACTGTCCATGTTATGGAATAGAGAGCACATACATGGCAAGCATTGCACAGCACTGGCCACCCACAATAGTAACCCAGATGAGTGGATGATGAACACAATATCATACCCACCTGTGTGGGCCAATCCAGTGGCTACACCCCAGAGCCACACTGGAGACCATTGTCATGTGGCCTGAAGCCAAGGTATACCCTCTGCCTAGCATTGTACAGCCTTCTGGCACAGTCAACCACTACACACCTGTGAAGCAATGAACCCATACATGTCAGTACTGGCAAACATGTGTGTGTGTGTGTGTGTGTGTGTGTGTGTGTGTGTGTGTGTGTGTGTGTGTGTGTGTGTGTGTGTGTGTGTGTGTGTTTATGTGTGTGTGGAGATTAATGATTTTGAATCCATTTACACTCACTACACCTCCCATTGCCCTACTGTAGCATGCCTTCTGATGTCAGTCACCTTGAAATAACCCTTTGGTCATATACTAGCCTGATAAGCTCTGTGGTGCATATGATGCCTGCATAATACTGCAGTGTAAAAACTAATTAATTAGGAGTTCTAATCATGACCCTTCCACCTGTGATAATGTGTGTGAGTCCCTGAACGAGTGTGATTGTGTCCTCCTTAACACCAGCTTTTGTGGACAGCCACATGTACTGTACTTCCCTTATCCCTCCTTTATCACTGTTGCTGATGTCACCCACCTTCAAAGATACCATTGGGCAGCTCTCCAACATGTAAGCTCTGCGGTGCATGCAATAACTGCATAACAATGTAATAGAAATGCATAATAAGTAGGGGTTTGAAACCCATTACTGGTATTTGTGTGTGTCCTGTGTATGCAGTGGGGTGATTGTGTAATGACAGGGTTCATTGAATTGTGGGTTTTGACACATCATCATGTTGAGGAGCTACATGTCCCATTGTCAGTATTACAAGGCCAACATTTTCCAAACATTGTACAGATTCTAGTCGACAATCCTCAGCCATAATGAGGCCAGTCACAAGTGGAGTCCCTTAGAGATCAGTCCTTGGGCCACTTCCTTTTGTAATTTACTTCTATTTATTTATTTACTTATTTATTTGTTGGTATTTGTTTACTGGGATAGTCCACAAGGCCATTAAGTGCCCATTTTCAGTGGTGCCCTGGGTAGACAAGTTCCACAAAAATATATGAACCTATTATGTATGCACAAAACGTGGCATAAAAATACACTAAATATGTCATTTATACTTATTTCTTCCTACAACATATACTCCAAATTTAAGAGTTGACATAAGTAAATAAAGAGAATTTAAATAATCTCTTAAAGCATAAAATGTACACTAACCTGTAGCATCCTTCAATGAGCTTGTGAGCATATACCACAATGTCTTACTGGAGCCATGTTTTTGAATGAAGTGGTCCACTGTTTCAACTGAACCAGCAGAAAAACCTACCCAGCAGCTAAGCAATAAAACATGGCCATAATTACTACCACATACAGTGCCAGGAGGTGAAATCAGAACTCAGGTTTCACAACCCTTTAGGAAAACTAGTTCTAACCTTTTTATCACTATCCACAAAAGGAAAACACAATAAAATTGTACAAACCTAACTAATAAGACACACAAAAACTTTCAACAATAGCTGCATGATTTCAATTGAACTAAAGTCCTGCAGAGCAAAGCCAAAACAACATGGTACACCTTCTGCAAAACCAGACTCTGATCCTCTGAACCAGTCAAGGAAAAAATAGCCAGTTACCACAGCAAATAACATCTTACACACACACAGACACACACACACACACACACACACACACACACACACACACACACACACACACACACACACACACACACACACACACTCTCAAATAACTGCACAGAGTGCACTGAAACTAGCAACCTCTAAGAAATAAAACCTGTAATACAAAATGTTACACTATATACACCATACAACAAGGACACAAAAAGTACACCAAATATATACTTTTCCCTTAAAGTTATCCAGTAAATATACCAAACATGAGGTATGCCATCAGTAATTCATAATTTAAATTAATTTTGCTACTTATCTGAACTGTTTTTTACCAAATACTGTTTGCACTTTAAAGTATTCGTTTTTAAGTGTTTTTCAACTGTTTAACTGTAAAAGGCTACACACTCAAGTGCAATGGCCTATTTTCCATGTTAAAAGTGTTTATTTGCTGTATTTGACTTAACTTTTTGAAAAAAGAAACAAAAAAACAAAAAAAAATCTTATCCCTCTACTCATTTCCCACCTTTCTAGATCTAGTAAAGTCTGGTTTTCAGAGTTTGATGAATTCTGGGCTGTTTGTAAGTTCCTGTATTGCCCAGACCTTTCTAAGATAGAGGGAAGCTTCTCTGTTCATCAGTGAGAGTGGTGAGCTTTGGAACAGCCTATCTGTCACTGGAGGACTGGTTTCAACCCAGAAACTGTAGTTTTATTGGCCGTTTTGAGCTATTTCTATCCCTTTCGTCTTTCTGCTTAAAAACACGTGTTTGCGTGGATGTTCTTCATGTTTCACTGTTGCAGTCATTACATTTGGGTAATCCTGCTGGCAGGTTGCCCTCAGCCAGCCTAAATTCCAATGTCTTGGGTCCTGCGTCTGCTGCTGTCACCCCTTCCCTGATGTCAGGTCATCTGGGGTATAAAAGAAGCAGCCAACGCCATTTTCTTTAGTCTTTCTTGCCGCGCGGTGCCCGAAGCAGAAGCAGTTTGCAAGTGCCGGTTGGCCGACTCCTGAGATTTTCGTGTTTGAGTTTCAGATCCGAAATCTTCAATAAAGCTAAGTACCCTGTTGGAGAAACTTTTTTCTTGCACCAGACCGATGTCAGAAAAAGTTAATAATTGTATTTCTTGTGGGAAGCAAATACCTCATAAGGATTTTCATTCTTACTGTATTCCTTGCCTAGGCCCTGATCACAACATTTCTGGTTGTTGGTTTTGTGCTAGATTTAACCAACGTACTATTAAGCATCGGTATGATTTTGCTTTAAACTATTTTGGACGCCGGTTTAATTATCCAGAAATGTTGTTGGATAGCCATCCGACTACCGGAGTTCACAAAAAATGCAAAGAAAAGGAAAGAGATAGACAACCGAGGTCTGAAAGCGATGACGAAGCTTCTCCTAAGCCAGTTGCCGGTTCGCCGGTCCTCAGTGAGGTGCTTTTGCAGCCCCTGACACCCGCTACTTTAGAGTCGCAGGCCACTACCGACTCCCACGTGGAGTCGGCCATGCCGCTGGAAACTCAAGGTATTGGAGCCTCGGATATTATCCCTTCAGATGGGTCTGGAGCCGCTGAGCAGGCACCGGCTTCTGAGGGTGTATTCAGACCTAAACATCTTTACATCAAACCAACTTCAACTTCAAAGGCAAAGACTAAAACACCTTCCAAAACAAAGAAACAAACTCAAGAGCCTCGTGGTCAGGTCTCTATGCCCAGAAAACAGATGCTCAAGCCGAAGACTTGATTATCTTGATCAGGGGTTCCCATACCCTCCTGATAAGAGGCCTAGGCAAGAGACTGACTATGAATCTTCAGATCAGGTTTCCATTTCTTCTGATTCTGATCAGGAATATTCTCTTTCCCCCCTATGAGGATTCTGATGCTGAAGAATCTATGCCTTCAGCTTCTCCTCCAGAGCACTATTCTTTTGGGGAAACCTTACATACCATGAGGGAGCATTTCCATTGGGAGAGCCAAGATTTTTCAGAATCAAAAAAGAGGCTCAGAGATTTCCTTTTCCTCCCTCAACACAAGCCACTAGCCATCCCACCTGTGTTGGACATTGTAGATGATGTGTTTTCGGAGTCTAGTCTTACCCCTGACTCCTTACCTCCAGCTCCTGTTAAGCCTGACAGATATTACAGGATTCCTGACTCTCATAAACTCCTTTTTAAAAACCCTGCTGCAGACTCAGAAACTATTTCTCAGGGTCCCAAAGGAGTCAAGGCTTTCACTGCAAAAAACCTACCCCCTCTGATAGAGATTCTAGGGCACTGGATAGATGGGGAAACAAAGGTTTATGCATCTGCTACCTTGGCTATAAGGGTGTTAAACTGTCAGTTTCATATGCTCAAATATCAGCAACATGTCATGGCACTGCTTAAACAGAAAATTATGTTAAACTGTGAATGTGCAGAAAACAAGGAAATACAGGAATTATTGCATGCAGCTGAACAAGTTGGAAAGCATACTTTGCAATGTGGTTTTGATTCTTTAGATGCCTCCTGCAGGGCCGCAGTTACAGGTAATGTAATTAGGAGGCATGCATGGTTAAAGGAACAAAATCTGCCTGATCATGTTAAAGTTAAATTATTAGATGCACCTTTACAGCATGATACTTTGTTTGGTGTTAAGGCAGAAGAGGTGTTAAAGAAAATGGAGGACAAAGCTAAATCTATGCAAACGGTCAAAGATTTTTTACAAGTAAAGTCACCTAGGTTTAGTAGACACTGGCCAACAAAGAATTGGTCCTTTCCTGTGTCAGACAGACCTCAAAAGGGCAGACCCATACGCCCTAGAGGCAGACCCCAGGCACAAGGTTCATACTGCTCAAAGCAATGGGGGGACTTGTACCTCCAAAGTTGGAGAAGTTAAATCACAACCATACAGGAAACAGTCATAATGACTTCCCCCTGCCTGCACCAAGCACTTCTCTCAAGGCAGCACACTTATGGGGAAAACTAGCACTTTTTTCTCAAAATTGGCACATTAAAACCCAGGACAAGTGAGTCCTAAATATCGTGTCACAAGGCTACAAGTTCCATTTTCATACCCTGCCAAAGGCAAACGGCTGGCCAGATCTGCCAAAAAATCAATGGGCAGGGGCACAAAAACAAGTCTCATCCCTCATGGACATGGGGGCCATTCATCAAGTACCAGAGCAAGAGCAGGGACAAAGATTTTACTCAAGACTGTTCTTGGTATCCAGAAAGGACAAGGCCTGGAGGCCAATATTTTTAACACATTCCTGGATATACCAAAATTCAAGATGTTGACTTTGCAGCAGCTTCTGCCCATGCTGGGCAAGAATGCTTGGCTTGTGACTTTAGACCTAAAAGAGGCATACCTGCATGTCCCAATCAGACAAATATGCAGAAGATACCTCATATTCAAGGCTGGCTCAATGCATTACCAATTCTCTGCACTGCCCTTTGGCTTATCTACTGTGCCCAGGATCTTTACAAAATGCCTGGCACCAGTAATTGCATTCTGCAGACAAAGAGGAATACAAATATATCCTTACTTGGACGACTGTCTAATTCAAGCAGAGAACAAGGACATTCTTCTACAGCATCTGGCATTTATGAAAAAACTTCTAACATGCCTAGGGTACACAGTCAATGAAAATAAATCAAAACTAGTACCCTTTCAAGAGATAATATTCCTGGGTGCAAGCTTAAATACAATGGCCCAGATGGCTTATCTCACGCCAGACAAACAAAGGCAACTGACTACCTATTTCAAAATGTTGGCAGCAAAGGCCCAGTAATCTGCAAGAAAAATTATGCAGGCTTTGGGCTTCATGGAATCCTGCATCCTACTAATTCCATATGCAAGACTGCATATGAGGAAACTTCAATGGTATCTAAAAAGTGTTTGGACTCAGCATTGCCACAGCCTGGAAACTATGATTACACTAATTCCCTGCCTGCAACAGGAGTTTCGATGGTGGACAAAGGCTTGTCACTAAAACAAGGGACAGCCATGCACATTACCCCCAGCCAGGCAGACACTAACAACGGATGCATCAGATTATGCCTGGGGGGCCCACATGGCAGGAAGTTGCATTCAGGGCACATGGACCTCAAACCAAATGCATCTACATATCAATCAAAAAAAAAGATGCTAGAAGTTCAAAATGCCCAAACAGCCTTCAAGGACCTACTTCATCCAGAACAACTACTGATAAAGACAGACAACACCACAGTCATGTGGTATATAAACAAGCAGGGGGGCACACATTCTTACCCCCTTTGCAGACTAGCCATGACTTTGTGGGGCACAGCATTGACTTACCAAGTCCATCTGCAAGCACAATTCCTGCCTGGAAGGAAAAATACTCTGGCAGATGCCTAAGCAGAAACCTCATGGATCCCCACGAGTGGCACCTGGATCCACAAGTCTTCAGCATGATAACAAGGAAATGTGGATGCCCGGACATAGATCTATTTGCCTCCCCTCACAACTACCAACTAAAATGATTCTGCACATGGATTTATCACAGACAAGCATGGAAAGTGGATGCCCTATCTTTCAGCTGGAAAAACAGTATATGCATTTCCCCCCTCTGCCTCTCCTCCCCAAGGCACTCCTAAAGGTCAGACAGGAGAAGCCAAAGATGATTCTGATTACCCCAGACTGGCCCCACCAGTTCTGGTACCCAATATTAAAAAGCTTGTTTCAATGCCCAGCTTGGACCTTACCTCAAATACCTCATCTACTGTCACAGCAAAACAGTCATATCCTGCACAGCCAACTCAAAACTTTAAACCTGACAGCATGGTGAATAATGTAGTCATACAAAACACTCCTCTCAGTAAAGCTGTGATGGATGTCATTTTGGAAGCCAGAAGGCCTAGTACTAGAAAATCTTATGCTGGAAAATGGAAGAGATTCTGTGCTTGGAACCAAGCACAAGTAGCTGATACAGCTGTGCCAAATATTCCTCAAATTTTGCAGTACTTAACTGAGATGCTGGACAAAGGCCTATCCTTTTCATCTATTAAAATCCATACCTCTGTCATTTTGGCTCATTACAATGTAGAGCCACCAATCTTTTCTCATCCCTTATTAAAGCAGTACCTCAGAGGAGCCAAAAATTTAAGACCTCCAAGGAGATCACCAATGCCTGCATCAACTATGTCTTGGAAAAACTTACCCTGCCTCCTTTTGAGTCAGCTGCTACTGCTGATATAAAGTTTTTATCTTGGAAAACAGCTCTGCTCCTAGCAATAACTTCTGCAAGATGAGTTTCAGAGCTACAGGTACTCATGTCTGTGGAACCTTTTATCATTTTTCATCCGGACAGGGTCTCTCTGAGGACAAACCCAACATTTATGCCTAAGGTGGTGTCCGGTGTGGCTCTCAACCAAACTATTCACCTGCCAACCTTTTATCCAAATCCACAGAACAAGGGGGAGAGAATTCTGCATTCTTTGGACGTACACAGACAGCTTAGATTCTACTTGGACAGAACCAAAGTTTTCAGAAAGACAGAGCAATTACTAGTGACATATGCTGCAGGATCACAAGGAAAAGCTATCTCAAAGCAGACTATTTCAAAGTGGATAGGCCACTGCATTCGTTTCTGCTATGTACACCATGGCAAGCCAGTATCTAAGGGCATTAGGCCACACTCAACCAGAGCTGCAGCCACTTCAGCAGCCTTTCTCAGGAGAGTACCTACCAAGGACATTTTAGAGGCTGCTACTTGGAGTTCAGTGCACACCTTTACAAAGCACTATCATCTGCCATTCTACTCTAAATCCAGGACAGGCTTTGCCACTGCAGTTCTGCAGGGCCTCATAGCCACTCCTAATGCTGTTTAGCTCCAGCCTCCCAATCTTAGCTTTGGGACTCTACCCACATGTAATGACTGCAATAGTGAAACATGAAGAACATAGTACAGTTGTGTACACTTACCATAAATGTAGATGTTCAAGTGTATTCACAATTGCAGTCCAGGTTACCCACCCACCAGCCTCCTCTTTCTTCTGATGGAACCTATCTTTCCTTCTCTGATTTATACAACCTATGTGGTGTATTTGCTTGTAGATGAAGGTAAATTTTATATTGGTGCATGTAATTATACATATCAAACTTTTGGCAACCCTTTGGGGGGCACCTGACATCTGGGGCAAGAAAAACTAAAGAAAATGGCGTCAGCTGCTTCTTTTATACCCCTGACGACCTGACATCAGGGAAGGGGCGAAAGCAGCCGACGCAGGACCCAAGACTTTGGAAGTCAGGCTGGCTGAGGGCAACCTGCCAGCAGGATTACCCAAATGTAATGACTGCAACAGTGAATATACTCGAACATCTACATTTATGGTAAGTGTACACAACTGTACTTTTTGCGCATCGCTTAGCTAGGATTAAACTATTCCTGGTGCCATAAAATCTCCTCTTCAGTTTTTCCCTTAGAATTAGCCAGATTCTTACTTTTAACACTTGAATCTGCTAATCCGTGCCTAGCACTTGTTCAGATCAGTTGTAAGAACTAAAGCTACAAATTGCTGAAGCACTCTCATTTCATAGGGGTAAACAGTTTTTGTACTTAACGTCCTCAAGTTACTTCAAGGAATACAGCTCTAGTGCTTACTTCCCTCATTTATCTACAGAAAAATAGTGATTACCCAGGCATGTCCAAGGGACAGCTCCTGGTGTTCTCTCCTGTCTATCTGATGAATCTGGGCATCTTGGGGCAATGTAGCAATTGCCTCATGTACACTGACAACCCTCTCCTCCTACCACCTGACACTACAGCCTGTGAGAGATGTGTTTGTCTTGCCAAACTGGAAGCAAAGCTCTCTCATCCCAGGAGTGAACTTCTCAGTCAAGAGGAAAAGGTAAACACTTGCACCACACCACACTCACATAATCGCACTATGCCTACACCACCAATACCCACACATAGATAGACAAAAATGTTCTCAGAGGCCCTCAATTAGAATATGCCCAAGCAACAGAGACCTCCAAAGCAGAAACTCAAGCAAACTCCACCCCTCAACAAAATCTGAAAGACACATAACACACAGACCCAGTGTGCCACTCAACCACAGCCCATAAGGCAAAACAACGTGCTAAACACATTAGTTATAGGTGATGCTATAGGCAAGCAGACTGATGTCCCACTCACCAGAATAGACAAGGAGAAGATTACTGTTAGCTGCCTGTCAGGTGCCACGATCCGCCACATAACCCACCCACTCAGGTCACTCCACAACAAGTAGAAATATGATTCAGTCATTGTCCATGTTGGTGTGAATGACCTGAGATGTACCTCCCTGGACTACATGAAAAGAGACATGGAGGAGCTCTCCAATCTTGTAATCCAGGCAGGTACGACCCTAGCCCTGAATAGCATTCTACCTTCGCCCAGAATGATACCACAGTACAAGGACAAAATGACTGACTTCAACAATTGGCTAAGCTTCTGGTGTCATTCTAAGGGGATCCGGTATCTGTCTGCCTGGGATGACATGGTCGATAGGCCACGATGCTTTGCCAGAGACTGCCTGTACCTGTTGCCCCTGGGATTTTGGATACTGGCTAAGGCTCTTGCCGCCCCTATAGTGCCTTTTTAGGCAAGGTTCAAAAGACAAACCCACCACCATAACAGTTACAGGCAAGCAACAACTGAGAGTAATGCTACTCAATGCTAGAAGTCTAAACCTCAAAATGCACTCACTCGCGGCACTCCTTAAAATGGAGAACATCAATGTCTGTGCAGTGACTGAAACCTGGTTCAAGGGTTCAGAGAGTACCCCTGCATTACCAGGATATAACTCAGATCATACCATTCGGCCATCTACCCAGGACCGGAACAACAAGGGTGGAGGTGTGTCCATATTCATTAAAGATATCCACACCTCCAGGCTAGTTGCCCAACATAATGCATCCAAAATTATCCAGGTACAACTAACACTGGGCAAAACCATAATCCATATTGTAGCTTGCTACAGATCCCCCACCATGCTCCAGGATTCCCGCTCCTCTTTTCTTGATATACTGGAGAATATTAGGGTTCAACCAAACACCCTAATAATGGGCAAATTCAACAACCCACCATTAACTGGGAAAAATACTCATGTACCAACTCCTTTGCTCAATGCTTTCTAGAATTCATAAACTCCAATGCCTTGGATCAACTTATCCACACCCCCACCAGGGGAAATAATATCCTAAATCTAGTCATTACCAACATAATTGACCAGTTTTCCACACCTGAAGTCAACTCCTCATTGGTCAGATCAGTCCATAAGCTAATCACCATAGATATCCACATCCCACCCTCACCCCCCCCCCCCCACATTAAGGAAACCACTGTAAAAAAATTTCTTCAAAGCCAACTTCATGCTTCTTAAGACAGAAGTGGCAAACTTTACGTCACCCATGCAGATAGACAATGCAGTTACGACTGCTGAATCTTATACAAATGCACTCTATATGTACTTACACGAGTGAATGGACTGTGCTATCCCTAGCAGAACCAAGACAAGACACTATCCTCCAAAAAAGGAAGCCAATCTGGTGGTCCTCTGCTATAAACAAACTATGCAACAGAAGGAAGAAACTGTTGCAAAAGAGAGTAAAATCCCATGAGTGGAAGAGCTCTCTAGTCAGCATCAGCAAGAAGCTGAGATCCCTCATAAAATCCTCCAAAGCCAGCTATGAAAACAAGATTGCCACTGACTCTAAAGACAATCACAAAGCATTCTACAGCTATGTCAAGAATCTCAGTGGCAACACCCAGATCTGCTCTGAGTTGCAGCACAGTGGCACGAAGATTACAAAACCAACTGATATCGCCAACATCCTGAGCAACTTTACCCCCTCACCCCCCAAAGCACCCATATCCATACTGGAAAAAAGCAGTACCCATACAATCACAACTGAGCAGGTAAAAACTGCGCTCTCCAAAGCCAAGAACACCGCATCCATGGGACCAGACAACATCCCAGGCTGCGTTCTACATGAACTTCAAAATGAACTGGCCTCCCACCTAAGCACCATGTTCAACCACAGCCTCACGTCAGGCTTTGTACCCACTGAATGGTGCATGGCAACAGTTAATACCACTCCACAAAGGGGGTGCCACGACGGACCCCGGGAACTATCGCCCTATTAGCCTGATGAGACTGGTCTGCAAAGCCAGGGTGGGAGGATGGCATAATGGTTAAGGTGTTTACCTTACAGACACAAGGTGCAGGGTTTGATTCTCACTTTGGGTAATTGGCTAGGCTTAAAATGGCCCACAAGGGTAGTTAGCCTAGTACTAATCTATGAACCTATGAACCTATGAACGTGTCATCATGGAACTCATAAACAAAGACATTGGTAACCTCCAGACTCTGGACCCTACCCAGTTTGGGTTTGTGAAGGGCAGCTCATGCCTCCTGAACCTTATTGACTTATTTGAAACAGTCACCAAAGCCGTAGATGAGGGTAAGGCAGTTCATACAGCCTATCTTGACCTCGCCAAGGTTTTCAACACCATCCCCCATTCTGGAATCATAGATAAACTCACTAGACTGGGTATAAATCCGTACATCACACGATGGGTTGCCAATTGGCTCACTGACAGAACCCACACTGTAAAAGTTGCAGATTCCAAATCTGACTTTAAACCTGTGACAAGTGGAGTACCACAGGGTTCTGTCCTGGCTCCTCTCCTGTTTGGTATCTACTTCTCTGAAGTACAGGCTAACACAGAGGGCTTCTGGCTGGTGAAGTTCACAGACAACTGCAAACTAGGTGCCATAGTCGAGTCCCTGAATGACGTGGACATACTACAGAAGGGCCTCACCAAGACTGATGCCTGGTGCCAGAGCCACAGCCTCAAGTTCAATGCCAAAAAGTGCACTGTCATCCTCTTTGGTAATAACTTGGTACCCATGAACTACCACATAGGCAGCAGTCCACTAAACACCAAAGGTGTGATAAGAGACCTTGGGACTCGGGTGGACAGTAGTCCTTCCTTTAATAATCACATTGCCACAGTAGTCAGGAAATCCTTCTAAGTGGCGCACCTCATCAGGAAAGGGTTCTCATCCAGGAAAAAAGAGGTTATTATTCCCCTTTACACAGCTCTCATTAGACCCATTATTGAGTACAACACCCCTTTTGGAATGTACCTCACAAGACATCTGCAACAGCTGGAAAGGCCATAAATATCTCACAAAGAGGATTACTGGACTCAAACAGATGTCCTACACTAACCGTCTCAAAAAACTCCAGCTTTACTCCGTAGCATATCGCCTACTCCGAGGCGATCTCTGCCTGACATACAAAGCTATGTCAAACCCAGAGCTGCTGGACATGCTACATCTAAAGAAATCCAATTCCCACTCTAGGGACCTAATCCTTGTCACCACAATAAACAGAACATGCTGGAGGGATAGATTCCTGTCCCAGAGTCTTCCCATCCTCTGGAACATGTTACCTATCTATGTCAAGTAGAGTTTCTCACTATCACTCTTCAAGAAAAATCTTGATGAGTGGCTGGGAAATAGGAAATTCACCCCGGGGATCAGTTCTGTGGCCCTGCTCGACAGAGGCCAGGACAATAACCTTCTTAGGTTCCGTAAGCCAGGGAACCTTGTTGGCTAGGTTTACACAAGCCCTTGTGCTGATAGCCTAGTACCTACCTATGAAATACGAATCTCCCAAACATAGAAATGTTCACTTACCTGTAATGTCCAAGTGTGTAGTCTAAACAATTCCCATTAATTCTTCTAGTTGCCATCCTCTACTAAGCTAACTGCTTCTCCATGTGAGTTGCACAAAATGTACATAGATCTTAAATAACAGAATATAGCCATTTTCTGTAAAACATACTGCAAAATTCAAGAAACCTACAGCAAATCATGACAGTCATCTATAATCGCACTCTCACCAGCCACAAAAAGTAAAATTCTTAAACAAGTAGCAATTTATAAAATAAGCTGCACTGACCTCACGTCCAACCTTCCATCGTGACTGTAAGTTCCAAACTGGGCCAAAGTCTGTAGAAAGTAGCACATATAGGTTCATAGGTGCATAGGTTCATAGGTTGATACTAGGCTATTTGCCCTAGGGCATTTATAAGCCTAGCCAGAGTGTGTTTGGCTTTCACCACCCTTTTAGATTAGTTGACTGTGCCTCTGTATAGTAGGTCACAGAAGATAGCCCTTTTAAGGTTAGTTTACTGTGCCTCTGACTAGCAGTGACACAGAAGAGATCCCATGGGTAAACTTACGATCTCCCATCCACTCGTCAAGATTTCTCTTGAAGAGGGTCAGCGAGGGGCTCTGTCTAGCATGGATTGGGATTTTGTTCCAGAGTGAGGGCAGTCTCTGGGATATGAAACTGTCCCTCCAGCATGTCCTATTTATTTCTGTGCTCAGGTTTAAGTCCGTGGAGCGTGTAGCTCTAAGGGATTTGGATTTCCTGAGGTGGAGCATGTCCATTAATTCTGGTTTCGACATGGCTTTATACATCAGGCACAGATCTCCTCTGAGTAGGCAGTAAGCAACTGAGTAGAGCTGGAGTTTCTTTAGCCTAACTGCAGAGGGCATCTGTTTGAATCCCATGATCCTCTTGGTGAGGTACTTTTGGGGTCTTTCCAGTTGCTGCAGGTTTCGGGTAAGGTACATCCCAAATGGGGCATTGTATTCAATTATGGGCCTGATGAGTGATGAGTAGAGGGGCACAATGACCTCTCTTGATCTAGATGTGAACCCTTTTGTGATAATGTGGGCTATATAGAAGGTCTTTCTAACCACTTTGGCAACTTGATTGTCAAAGGAGAGATTACTATCTACTTGGGTCCCCAAATCCCTAATTACTTCTTCCTTACTTAATGGATTACCACCTATGTGGTAATTTGTGGGCACTTTGTTTTTCCCAAAGGGGATGACTATGCACTTTTTGGCATTTAGCTTTAGGCCATGGCTCTGGCACCAGTTATCCATCTCTGTGAGACCCTTTTGGAGGATGCTTGTGTCAGTCAGAGAGTCGATTATGGCACCCAGTTTGCAGTTATTTGCGAACTTGGTCAGCCATAGTCCTCCCATGTTAGCCTGTACCTCAGAGAAATATATACCAAACAAGAGAGGTCCCAGGACTGAGCCTTGTGGGATGCCACTTATAACTGGTTTAGAGTCTGACATGGTACCTGCAATTCTGACCATGAGGGTTCTATCCCTGAGCCAGTTTGCAACCCATCTTGTGACATAGGGGTTGATATTTAAGCTGGTGAGCTTATTTATGATGCCCGAGTGGGGTATTGTGTTGAAGGCTTTTGCAAGGTCCAGGTAGGCTGTGTGGACTACTTTCTCTTCATCTATGGCCTTGGTGACTGTTTCAAAGAAGTCGACCAGGTTCAAGTGGCATGATCTGCCCTTAACAAAGCCGAATTGGGTAGGATCCAGTGTCTGGAGGTTCCCAATGTCTTTGTTTATGAGTTCCATGATGATACGCTCCATAGCTTTGCAGACCAGGCTAGTCAGGCTTATAGGGCAATAGTTTCCGGGGTCCATTGTGGCACCACCTTTGTGGAGCAGGACCACTGTTGCTGTACGCCATTCCTTGGGTACATAACCTGTAGTAAGGCTGAGACTGAACAGTGACTTTATGTGAGGGTTCAGTTCTTCTTGGAGGTCATGTAAGACGCAGCCTGGAACACCGTCCAGTCCCACTGATGCTGTGTTTTATGCTTTGGAGAGGGCAGCTCTCACCTGTGCATCTGTGATGTCAGGGAGGCTACACTCTGTCAGGATAGACATTTGCTCTTTTGGGGGGAAAGTGGGGGAGAAGTTTGCACTGAACCTGTCTGCCAGGATGCTGGCAATGTCTGTATGTTCAGTGTACTTTTTGTCATTTTGCACTAACTCAGAGCATATCTGGGAGTTGCCACCCAGGCTCCTGACATAACTAAAGAAGGCCTTGTGATTATCTTTAGCGTCTTGTGCAATTTTTCTTTTGAAGCTGGCCTTAGATGATTTTAGTTTCTTGCTAGTACTGATCAGAGATGCCTTCTCTTTTTGGGATTTTGCTCTATAATGTAGTAGCTCCCTCCTTCTGTTGTATAGCTTATTTATAGCCGGGGTTCACCAGACAGGTCTCTTGCCTTTGGAGGAGTGAGTCTTTGTTTTATTTGGGTTAGCACGTTCCATGCATTCCTGTAGGTGTCCAGAGAATGCGTTTGTAAAGGATTCCGCGGTTTGGGCCGTATTTTCCACTGACCCGGGGGCTTTGAAGGATTCCACCTCGGTTTTGAGAAGTGTGAAGTTTGCTTTTGAGAAGTTCTTCACTGTGGTTTCCTTGGCTGGGGGTGGGGATGGGATACGGATGTCTAGTGTCTAGTGAGATTAATTTATGGTCATATCTTACCAATGAGGGGTATACCTCTGGTATGGAACATATTGTCCCCATATTGGTGATGATCAGGGCCAATATATTTTCCCCTCTTGTGGGAGTGGTGACCAGTTGTTCCATAGCATTTGAGTTTATAAATTCTAGGAACTGTTGGGTGAGGGTGTTGGGGCTTGAATAGTTCTCCCAGTCTATGTTTGGGTAGTTGAAGTCACCCAATATAATGGTGTTTGGAGAGACCTTCATATTCTCCAGTGTTCTCAGGAAAGCCGAGTGGGGTTCCTGAGTTGGGGAGGGTGACCTGTAGCAGGCTACAAACTGAAAGGCAGTTTTGCCCACTGTTAGTTGCACATGGATGGTCTCCTATGCTTCGTGCAGTGCCACTAACCTGGAGGTGTGGGTATCTTTGATGAATATGGATACTCCCCCTCCTTTTGTGGTTTGGTCCGAGTTTTGGGACTGAAAAGCATGGTATGAGGTATAACCTGGTAGTGCTCGGGTGCTCTCAGGAGCCTTGAACCAAGTTTCTGTTACTGCACAGATATCGATATTCTCCATACTGAGGAGATCCTCAAGTGCATGCATCTTGAGGTTTAGAATTCTGGCATTGAGCAGCATTACCCTTAGTTTCTTTTTCCTTGTGTTGTCTATGGAGGTGGGTTTGTCTTTTGAGCCTTGCCTAAAAAAGGCTCTATGGGGTGGCAAGAGCCTTAGCCAGTATTCGAAAGCCCAGGGGCGACAGGTGCAAGCCGTCCCTAGTGAAGCAATGTGGCTTGTCGAGCATGTTATCCCAGGCTGACAGACACTGGATCCCCTTTGAATGACACCAGTACTTTAGCCAATTGTTAAAATTGATCATTTCGTCTTTATACTGTGGCATCATTCTTGGTGAGGGTAAGATGCTACTCAAGGTCAGGGTCATTCCGGCCTGGGCTACATGATCATAGAGCTCCTCTATGTCTCTTTTCATGTAGTCCAGGGAGGTACATCTCAGGTCATTCACACCAGGACGGACAATGATGGAGTCATATTTGTACCTGCTTTGGAGTGACTTGAGTGCTTGTGTTATGTGGTGGATCCTGGCACCCGACAGGCAGCTTACAGTGACCTTCTCCTTGTTCAGTCTGGTGAGTGGGCCATCAGTGTGTCTGACAATAGAGTCACCTATTACAAGTGTATTAGGTGTGCTGTTTAGCCTTAAGGGCTGTGACTGTGTGGCACACTGACTTTGTGAACTATGTAATATGTGGGTATTGTTGTGGGGTAGCGGTTGCTTGGATGTCTACTTTGGAGGTCTCTGCTGCTTGGGCAGATTTTTATTTAGAGCTTCCAAGTATGTTTTTGTGTGTTTATGTGTTTGGTTTGCTGATGCGATAGGTCTATGTGAGACTTGATTTGTGGTGTGTGTGGTTACCTTCTCCTCCTGACTGACTGTGCCAGTACTGGGTTGAGAGAGCTCAGCCTCCAGTTTGGCTGTATAGTTGCATCTGTCACATATATTTGAGCTTGTTGGGAGGAGGAGAGGGTGGTCTGTGTACATAAGGCAGTTGTAACATTGCCTCAAGATTCCCAGATTCACCAGCTGGACTGGAGAATAAACCTGAAACTGACTTTTGGACATGCCAGAATAGTATAAGGAACTATTTTTGATTGATCAGAAAGGACCAATAGGGAGCCAAGTACTTAAAGAGAGTATAAGAGGGTGTAGTGCTTTAGTTTATTAGTGTTTACTTATAAGATTACTTATACGAGCAAGTGCAGGGCTTTAGAATGAAAATAGAGTGCTTCCTATGAGATTTAGAACAGTTCTAAGGGAAAAAAGTGAAGAGCAGACTTTGTGGAGCCGGGAATAGTTTAAACCGGTTTAGGCGGCACTGCCCGATGCTGCGCTATGCGCAAAATCACGCAAAACCACGCAAATGCGGGTTTTACAGCAGGGAAACTGAAAGAGATAGGAATTGACCCAAAACAGCCAATAAGCTACTAGTTTCAGGGTGGCGACCACTCCTCCAGGGACAGATAGGCTGCTCAAAGCTCCCCACTCTCACTGGTGAACAGAGAAGCTTTCTACTATCCAAGTAAGGATATGGCAACACAGGAAACTATACCACAGTCCGGAATTCAGCAAAGCCTGAAATCTGGACTAATCTAGTTCAGCAAGGTGGGAAAAGAGAATATCATTTCCTAAAACAGTGTACCCACCTCCAAACAATTGAGCCAAGCCTTGTATCTGCACAGGATGTACCTAGGCAATGCCTGAATTAATTACTTTGTGAGGAATGCATGAATATATTACACTGGTTGACAGATTCAAATAAATGCATACGGTGAAATAAATGAGACATCTTAAACAGCTCAGCATTTAAATTTCTCATCCAATAAAATGAAAATCACAGTCAAGCTAGAAATCAATGCAGTTAGTGTCTCATCCATTTCAATAGGGCCATTTTCACCTCTGCTGGCATCCATTGTTTTATCCAGTATGTCCAAGATTAAAAAGAATTTACACATAGTCAAGGATGACTGCAGCAATTTTAGAAGAATTAACATACAAACCAATGGACTCAGGCTTCATTTACCACAAATTGAGAATTCTTTCACTAGTTTTTAAGATATTTAGTCAAACATTTAGTTAAAGTAACTAACTTTAAGAAACTATGTATTTTTGGTGGAGACTGATATCTGCACAAAATGATAATAAAGATACATATACAGTTTTAAGTGACCTATTTATGGGCCCATAACAGAATTGGAAAAGCTATGAAAAAATAATTTCAGTGAAAATCTGGGAACCACAAATAGCTGTCCAAGAGGAGAGTTGTAGAAACAAATGTTGGGATAAGAAAAAAACACATTCATTTTAGTGATGTGCTTCCTCTAAAATAAAAAATAAAAAACTCTAAATGTATGAGTTGGGTTAACCTTTACAGAAACTGGCATCTCAAGATGGTCTGAAACACAAAATCAAAAAGTACATTAAAGTCTTTTGACTGGTATACTTGGTATTTTTGTAATGACCATCTTAAAATATTATGGTCCTGCAATGCACTCACCAGTGCTATACTGTCTATATAAATGCTATGTATATACCTGCTGTCAAAGTCTTCTAGACACACTCAAAGATCTCAGCCTTTGATGCAGACAAGGCAATATGTAATCCTTCTTCACTACCACATACTGCAAGTCCATGCAGGTCACCCAAGAGTCCCCAGGAAAGCAGGCTTAAGCATGTAAGGCCTCAAACTCTCTTTCCATGCAAGGATGTGACTTAGTCATATGTTATAGGTTTATAGGATTTGCAAGTCAGCTGAGCTGCAAGGACCCTTTCACTTTGCTAGTACCCACCCTTAAGCCAAACAGGGCCAGGCCAGCAGGAGCGGCCTTAGGTCAACTGGTGCCCTAGGCAAAAGGGCTCCATGGCACCCCCACCACACCATCAGTTGCCCCATCCTAGTCTACCTACACCAAATAAATACTGGAAAAGCACCCCTAGTACAGCGGCACCCTAGGTGGCCACCTAGTTGACCTATGCCTAAGGCCGGCCATGCAGGCCAGTCATAGCAGGGGGGTGAGTTTATGAATACCCAAACAGTTATCCTTTTAAAGGCAGACAGTATTTCACACTGTTTAACTCTGAGAGTTTGTTTGTTCCATTGAAGTGGGTAAGTGGTGTGTTATAAATGTATTCCTCCACCATGTTTTATTTTTTGTTGGATTGAATTTAGAACTATGGCCCTAGTATTAGCTGGATTGCTTGATTTCTGGATGTAGAAGAGTTTTAGGACTACTGGATCTATTATAGCCAGGAAAGCCTCCTTGCTCCACTTAAGTAATATGTGCTAACCCTGTACCTAACTCTAACCTATATCTTAAATTGAAAATAAAAAGCTGTTCCCATAACATACCATTACAGAACACTGAGGCACTCATCACACACACATGTACAGAGACACACACTAAATCTATCCCCTAACCTAAACCTAAAATCTCAGAATCATACATACACGTAATCTGTCCTCTTCCCTAATTGTTTCCCAAACTTAACCCACACCACTGATAATCACACCCACTTAATCCATCCCCTTACTTAACCTTACCCACACATTTGCACTCAAGGGATTCTGCATACTGGCCAAAGCCTTTGATATACCCCATTGTGCCTTTTTAGTCACAGTTCATCTAATGAACATCCCAAGTTAACGAACAAATCAAATAACCTACTAGACAACATTAAGTTGGTCCTTCTCAATGCCAGGAGTCTTAATAACAGGATATGCAACCACCTATGCTAAGGATCTTTTAGCAAATTTAGATAAAGTAGTTTTTGGTCTGGGCAGGCTGTTCCCATAAGGACCAAATACAGTGACAAATTCAATAATTTGCCCCATTGGTCAGAAAATATAAATAAACTATAAAACAAAAGGAAGAAACTGCTTTGATCACCTTGTAACTCCAGAATCTCTTGCCACACCAAAGTTATCAAATGCCTCTCCAAGAAAATTAAGACAGCAAATTGTTCCATAAATTTTGTCATGCTTATGACATTAAGGATAATTATAATTAAAGTCCTTCTTCAGCTAATTAACATCACAGTTCAGAACTAATCTATAATTAGAACTCCTATTCATTTCCTAATGATATCATCACTATATTGACTAACAAATTTTCCTGAAAATTTCTCCCCTGAAACTATCACCATCACCCCAAACATAGTGGAATTGCTTCCTCTTCTCATCTCTGAAGACCTTATGTTTCAAGTGTTCGCAAAGACCAAAAATCTCTCAACCGGTTAGTGCCCTCCCTAGTAAGGGCTCAAACCTAACAGAAATAGTTCTTATGGATATGGCAGAATTATGCATCATACCTACAGATGCCTCTCTTTCGTTAAATCAAATCAACATGCCACAGTGCTTTCCAAAAGATCACAGTTGAAGATGTCCTCAAATCCAACTGAATTTAGAGGCTTCCCCCAACATCAAGGCACTAGCATCTGCTACAGAGCAACATTTAAATGCTCAACACCCTATAAAGGCCCCATAGCTAAAATGAATACCTATGACACAGATTTCTATTTCCACATAAACCTGGCATTGAACTTTCTGTCCCATTCATCACAAATGCAGAAGCAAGTTCAGATAAAAAACAAAAACACTTTGGCGGTATCCAGGATCAACAAACTGTACAATGGCAGATACAATTCTTTGCCATATTTACACTCAGTACTCTACCCGATAGTAAGCAAATATAAAGCCTTTCTTACACATGTATTTCAATTACAGCAGTGACATTTCCTTTTTATGAGGATAGTTTCTTACCCAGAAATATATGAAATACACACACACACACACACACACACACACACACACACACACACACACACACACACACACATTGGTGTAGTGGTTAGCATTGCTACCTCACAGCAAGAGGTTCTTTACTTCAGTTCTTGGCTGTGATGCCTTCTGTGTGGAATGTGTGTCCTTCCTGCATTCGCTTGGGTGTTTTCTGGGTGTTCTGGTTTCCTTCCACATTCCAGAGACATGTGCCTGGAGCGTTACTCCCCAGACCTCTGCTAAAAATGGGCTGTGTCCCAGTTGGACTTTTCCCGGTAAACAAATTTTAAATAAATAAATAAATATATAAATAAAGCAGGAAGGTCTCTACTGAAGTGTTTGTTGTAACAAAATTACACTCATTAGCAGCAACACTACTTCCACCACGGACAGTTCATATGCTCTCCTTGTTTTCTATCACCTTCAGTTCGTAAAACAAACCAGGAAGCAAAAATTGACATTCAAAGCTTTAATAGATGATTAAAACAATAACTACAAAAAGGATAAGCGCTTTTGAGTCTTTACAACCCTTCTTCAGATCAAATTAATAAAATCACAACAAAAATATTTAAAATAATGTCCATCCAATCATCATCAATCTTCATATTTTCAACCAATTAAAAAGCAGTGATTTTATCCTGCTTTAACACAAGACTAAAATGATTGGTTATCTCTCTGAACCATTTCACTTCCTTTAGGTGTTCCTAATGTCCATTCACGATGCAATAAAAAATACTTCCTCTGCATAGTTCTTGTGATTCATCAGTCTCCAAATCCATTGTTTTTATTGTTCTAGCATGACAGTATACATTCATGCGTTCATGAACTCATCTACTGAGGCCGTGATCATACAACAATATTAAATATTTGTACATTTGTATCCCTGCTTCAGTCACTGTTTATTTATTGAATTTTGTTGTTTCTTAACTTTATTTAGTGTGCACATGAGTTGCTTCCACTTTATATGTTCGTATGTGATACTGTGGTGTCAGTCTGTGTATCCCTTCATGTTATAAGCTCTATTTTACAGACATAAGGATGTTCCATGTCTCCTTTTCATTCTACTAAAACAATTTTTAGATGACATGTTTTCTTTTCATAACATTTCTACATTTACTTTAACTATGGCAGTCCATATATTTTCTAATGCACTGATAAAATGCTAGATAATCCAGTCATGAATTGATATCTCAAATCTTTATTATGATTGGTTGGTGTCTGAGATGCCATTTATTTATAGATTAGTTCCAATGATCTTAACCCCTTGGTCTCAAATATAGAATATCATCCATTGTGCTTCTTAGTATGGCTCATAGACACTATCACCTTCTTAACTATTCTGAATGATTATTTGGTTAAGCATTAAGGGGTAGGCTGCCCTTTGTTTGAGTGAATTCATTTGACCTTACTTCTTTTATTACACTTGTCTGTTGTCAGCCAGTTAAAGTTATAACTGTGCTGTGAAATATCGGCTTTATCCACTGTTTAGTTTGTCACTTATCTCATCAGATAATATATGTTAAATGTTAAAAGCTGATCACTCATTCCTTCCCTTTCTTTGTATTTAGAGTTAGAAGGTGTAACCATCCATGAATGTGGTATACTATCAAATGCTTTTTTATAGTCAATCTATGCCATACTTAGATTCTTCCCCTGTTTGCAGTTCTCCACTATGACTTTATTTAACAACAAATGATCCTTTGTTCCATATGACTTTCTTTTATTGCCCTTTTGTTCTACTGCCATAATTGAGTTTTCTTCTAAATGACTCTAAACTCTGTCAGCATCGATTCCAGTGTATAGTGTATACTTCGTCAGAAGGCAAGTTATTGGTCTATAGTTTTTAGGGTAGCTTGCAAGTACACTCTTAAGTAGGAGCATTGTTTTTCCTGTTGTTAGCCAAGTTGGTGTCTGTTCAGGGTGCGCATATAAATAGTTCTTACATATAAATAAATCTTCATGCAAAGATGTTAATACTTTTAACCAAACATTAGGTACTGCATCTGGGCCTGGGGTTTTCCAATTAGAGGCTTTTCTTAACTTTGTTTTAGTCTCTCTGGCTGTTACTTCATCCCATTTCATATCCTACACCTTTAAACTTATTATTATTTTGTTTACTTCTTCTATCCATTTAGCATCTTTGTTGTGTTCTACAGGATCTTCATAAATACTTCTCCAAAATGTTTCCATTTCTTCTTTTTTTTGGTGGTCTTTCAATTCCTCTTACCTTGTTTTCCAGTTCTCTGTAAAACTTTTTTGGGTCATCAATACATTTTTATTTTTCCTTTGTATTTATCTCTGTGTTTCTAAGTTTTCCACTTGTACTGATACCTAGTTGAGTGAGTTTGTCAATGATGCCTAAGTGGGGGATAGTGTCAAATGCCTTGGCTGAGTCTAGGTAGGCTGTATGCATGGATTTCTCATAGCTCAGGGCCTTGGTGACTGTCTCGAAGAAGTCCACCAGGTTTAACAGGCAGGATCTCCCTTTGACAAATCCAAAGTGAGTAGGGTCAAGTGTTTGCAGATCACCTATATCTTTGTTGATAAGGTCCATGATGACTCGCTCCATGGCCTTGCAGATAATGCTAGTCAGGCTAATAGGTCTGTAGTTCCTGGGATCAGTGGAAACACAACCTTTATGCAAGGTAATAATGGTGGCTGTTTTCCATTCAGCTGGAATAAAGCCAGTGCTTAGACTATGATGGAAAAGAGTACCCGATGGTGTTGCTAATTCTTATGGAGCCCATATAGGATGCAGCCTAGGATGCTATCAGGTCCCATAGATGCTGTTTTCCTGGCCTTAGAGAGGGCATTAATGACCTGTTCTTTAGAAATACAACATGGGGGACATGTGGCAGGGATGTCAAGCATTATGTGTGGTAGGGAAAAGGGTGTGACGTTTACACAGAACCTGCCAACCAACAGGTTAGCTATTTCCATAGGCTCAGTATATGAGGTATCATTAACTACCCAGTTTGAAACAAATCTGGGCCTTTTCTTTTAGGTTGCGGATGCAACTAAAGAAAGTCTTATGGTTGTCTTTAGTTGAGGAAGCTAATTTGGTTTCAAAGGTTGCTTTGGAGGACTTCACAAGAAGTCTTATTCACTTGTTTAAGCTGATGAGGGAGTGTTTCCAGTTTAGGGCTCACTCCCTCTTACTCTTAGATAGCAATTTCTTTTTCTTATTGTAAAGTCTGTTAATGGCAGTTGTCCACTAGGCAGGTTTGCTCTTCCTTGAGGAGCTTGTTTTGGTCCTATCAGTTATACAGATGTTTGTGTAAAGCACTGGTGTAGAACTTGGCATAGCTGCATGTTCCATCTAAGGGGGGAGGTGCAGAGAAGCTATTTATACCATCCTGTAAGAGGTTATCATCTGCTTTTGAGAAGTTTTTTAGTTTAGTTGCTGCTAGGAGAAGGAGGAGGCAGGTGTGATAGTTGCTTCAAATAATACTGATTTGTTGTCAGATCTCACCAGCCAAGACCTCACAGTGGGGGTGCTACAGTTGTCCCCATATTGGTAAGTAGCAGATCCAGGATGTTGGCATCCCTTGTGGGGGTGTCAACTAGCTTGTCCAGGGCACTGGAGTTAACAAAGTTGAGGAACCTTTGGGCAAATGAGTTTGAGCACTAGTAATTTGCTCAGTCAATGGATAGGCACTCCAAAACCATGATGTTCGGATGTATCTTGTTAGACTCAAGTATATCCAAATAGGCATAGTGGGTGTCGTGATTCATGGAGGGGGTCCTGTAGCTCACAATGACTTGCATAGGTGTCCTACCAACAGTTAATTGCACTTGAAATAGCTCCAGGGAATCATGCTATTTGACCAATCTGGAGGTGTATTTATCTTTAATTAATATTGATACACCGCCTCCTTTAGTTTTCACACATTCAGTTTGCAGTCTGAATGTGGAAGGAGGTGTAAACCAATATGGCTAGTGTGCTCTCCACAGCCTTGAACCAGATCTCTATGACTGCACAAATGTCTGCAGCTTCCAAGGTGAGGACTACTTCCAGTGAGTGCAGTTTCGTGTTAAGACTGCTAACATTTAGCAGCATAACCTTGAGGTTGTTTTTAGATGGAGTTTTTACATCTGGAATTTTGTCTTTGAGACACTGCCTAAAAAGGCACTATGGGGGTGGCAATAACCTTAGCCAGTAGCCAAAATCTTAGGGGTGGCAGATGAAGACGATCTCTGCCAAAGTATTGAGGTCTGTGGATCATGTCATCCCAGGCTGACAGATAATGGATCCCCTTAGAATGACACTAGAAACTAAGCCAATTACTGAAGTAAATAATTTTCTGTTTGCATTGAGGCATCATCTTAGGTGAAGGTAAAATGCTGGTTAAGGCTAGGGACATACCTGTTTGAGACACATAGTTTAAGAGCTAATGCATACCTCTCTTCATATAGTCCAGACAGGTATGTCTCAAGTCGTTCACACCAACATGAACTATGACAGAGTCATAACACTACATGTTGTTGAGAGACTTGAGTGCGTGTGTGATATGGCATATCCTGGCACCTGACAGATAGCTAGCCATGACCTCTTCCTTATCCAGCCTAGTGAGAGGGACATCTGTGTGCCTCACAATGGAATCACCTATGACTAATATGTTTGGTGTTGTGGTTTTCCTTAAGGGCTTGACAGGTGAGACACTGGTACATGAGCTATTATGTGTATTGTGTTCTGCAGAGAAAGTATTATGGGTAGCGTGCTTGTGTTTGCATTTGGGAGACCTCTGGTGTTTAGCTATGTTTCTGGTGAGGACCTTTGTATATATAGGGTGTGTGTGATGTGGGTTTGGGTGGAGTAGGAGGTAAAATATGCATGCTGACAACCCACTCATTGTATGTACTAATTGGTATGTGAGAGAGCATGTATTCAAGGTTCTTAATATAGTTGCATCTCTCACATGTTGAGTTTGTGTGGACTAGGAGTAGAGGGTTGTCTGTGAACATGAGGAAGTTGCTACTCTACCTCAGGATGCCCATGTCGACCAAGCAGGCTGAGAAAACTGTGGGAAATTGTTCATCCATAGTGTTAGGTAAATTGATATGGTCAAGAAAAGAGATCACACTTAGGAATGGCTAGTGGGTGAAAGGTGTGTTGGTACCTCTGAGACTAGGCTTAGTGTTCTGCCTGATAGTAGAGCAGGACCCCAAGTTAAGTGCTAAGGAAAAATTTAACAAGCAATATGTTTGGGTCAAATCCACCAATGGTGACCAGCACTATGTGGCAGTGCACGATGGTGCGCTACATGCAGACAAGTGCAAACACAGGCCTTAAACAAAACAAGAGATAACCCTTTTAATTCAAATTAGCCAATAAAGATGCTCTCTCTGAGCACTACTCCAACCATCCTGGATAAGATGGGTACCACACAGTACTCATCTCCCACAAGGGTGCAGGAGGTCCTTCACCTACAAGGATGGTTTGAACTGGATGCTCAGAAGTTACAAAACAGACCCAGAAACAGTAAACTTGGAACTGGCTATGCTACAGCTAAACTTGTGCAGTATAAAGTAAAATGTGGCAAAAGAAAAACAGTTCAGACAACTCAAGCTGACAATAGAATGCAAATACAAACTAAACATCCAATATAAGAGAAAAATCAGACATTTATAGTTCGTTGGAAGCAATGGATACCTCAGATCATTCAGTATGTCAGTGAAGAGCTAATTTTAGTGCTCCGGTGATAACAAACATTATAGAATTAGCATGTCTGCATCTAGTCTATGATATAAAATGCAGAAGTACTAGAAATTCAAAGTGCATAAAATCACATTCACAATAGCAAAAAAAAAAAAAAAACTATTTGAATAAAGTAGCAATTCACCAGCAATTCTAGCTTAGAAGGGTGTAGGCCACACACTTCCAACACAAGAGTCTAGACCACAAACCTTCATAATGTAAAACAACTGTTTTTAGAACCCAGGTGCTTAAGCCATAATTAAAACACTTCAAAAAAGACAGACACAATAGGCCTTCAACCAGCAATTTCCAGGTTTGAAGGTTGTAGGCTATCCTCTCCTGCCACAAAAGTTCAGACCCTGAATCCTGCCAATGTTAAGTAACTTGTTTGGAACCCAAGTGCTTAAACCAGAAAAAAAGACACTTAAGAATAGCAGGCACAATAGGCCTTCACTAGCAAATCCCAGCTCAGAAGGGTGTAGGCCACATTCTACAACCACAACCCTCCCAATGTAAAATAACTGGTTTGGAGACCAAGTGCTAAGATACTTTTGGAATAATAAACACAATGAACCTTCAACCAGCAATTCTCAGTTTAGAAGAATATAGGCTATTCTCTCCTGCCTCAAGAGTTTAGACCACAATTCCTCCCAATGTAAAATGATTGGTATGGAACCCAAGTGCTTAAACCAGAACAAAGACACTTAGAACAATGGGCACAATAAGCCTTTACTCAACAATTCCCAGCTCAGAAGGGCATAGGCCACCCTCTCCTCCCACAAGAGTGTATGCTGCAAACCTTAGAGTAAAATAACTGACCTGCAGCCCAAGTCCTTAAACCAAACTCAGAGACTTGAGTATAAATTACAGTTTAATCAGGCAACTAACAAACAGTAATAAATACAGCAGAATTAATGCAACTGAACACTTTAAAAACAAGCAACAAAAGCAAAAATAAAGTAATAAAGTAGGAAGAAAAATAAATACAGTAAAAGCAGCTGAATAAAGTGTTTTTTTTTTGCAATAGGGCTACTAACAAGTGTCAATAAATGCAGCAGAATAAATGCAATTAAACACTTTTAAGAACAAGCAGCAAAAGCAAAATAAAGTAAAAAAGTAGGAAGCAACAGAAATACAGTAAAAGCAGCTGAAAAGTTTTTTTAAGTAGAACATGGGGAAACAGAAGATAATTCAAGGTAAGAAAATAAGATTGTGGGCCTTCCCAAGTGATTTCACTGTACTCCACAAAATGAAGTGATGTGATGAGACTGAGAGGAATGTACAATATCAAATTTATAGTAGAGGTGGGCAACTCAAAAGCCACCAAGTTTTAAGAAAACAACAACAGTTGGGTGGGTGAGAAAAAATAAAAAATGGAGGCAGAATCATAACAGAAAAAGAAAGCATAGTAACAAGCAGATGGGATTACTTTACAAGTGGAAGCAGTGAAAAATTCAACCAATAAATAAATGCAGCACAGGAATGTAAAATATCACAGAAACAGAGCAAGAGCAAAAATATACTTATATCAGCTTTAGTAATCCAGATGCAAGCAGTGATACATTCAGCCAATAAATAAATGCAGCACAGGAATCTAAAATATCACTTAGAGCAAGAGCAAACAAATCAGGGTATGGTAGAAGAACTAGAGATTATAGCAGAGATGAACAGAAGACTAAGGGGAAGGGAAAAGTAAAATGATTAGTTAAGATAGGGAAGGTGATGATTTAAGAGGCAAAAGATGAAACACTTACTGGTTTGAATGTACCCAGGCCAGGCAGACAGGCATTGGAGAGGGTGAACAGATAGGGAGAGGCACATGGGATCATATTATTTTAGAAATTGTGATGAGCTGAGTACGAGATGAAAGTAAGAGTTACTAAGGAAACTTGCTCCATTCATAGGTAATATTTAAAAAATACAGTTCCTTTTAAGATACAGGAGACAGACTGATTTACTTTATCCAACAGAAATTTCTGTCAGTTGCCACTTTGTGAAATTCATACATTCATTCATCTTCTTTCAGCTGTTCCTGTTAGGGGTCGCCACAGTGGATCACCTGTTTCCATTTCTTCCTGTCCTCTGCATCTTGCTCTGTCACACCAACCATCTGCATGTCCTCTCTCACCACATACATAAACCTTATCTTAGGCCTTCCTCTTTTCCTTTTACCTGGTAGCTTCATCCTTAGCATCTTTTTCCCAATATACTCAGCATCCCTCCTCAGCACATGTCCAAACCAATGCAATCTTGCCTCTTTGGCTTTGTCTCCAAACCTTCCAACCTGGGCTGACCCTCTAATATTCTTATTCCTAATCCTGTCCACCCTCTTCACACCCACTGCAAATCTTAACATCTTTAACTCTGCCACATCCAGCTCAAACTCCTGCCTTTTTGT
Organism: Protopterus annectens; assembly: GCF_019279795.1. Taxonomy (NCBI): domain Eukaryota; kingdom Metazoa; phylum Chordata; order Ceratodontiformes; family Protopteridae; genus Protopterus; species Protopterus annectens. The sequence goes on along the minus strand of NC_056737.1, from coordinate 1,755,664,266 downwards.
CAATGCCACTGTCTCCAACCCATATAACATAGCTGGTCTCACTACCCTCTTGTAGACCTTCCCTTTCACTCTTACAGGTACTCGTCTGTCACAAATTACTCCTGAGACTCTTCTGCACCCACTCCATCCTGCCTGTACTCTCTTCTTTACCTCTCTTCCACACTCACCGTTACTCTGAACTATTGACCCCAAGTATTTAAACTCATCCACCTTCACCACCTCTACTCCTCGCACCCTCACCATTCTTCTATCTTCCCTCTCATTCATACACATATATTCTGTCTTAGTCCTGCTGACCTTCATTCCTCTTCTCTCAAGAGCATATCTCCATCTCTCCAGTGTCTCCTCCACCTGTTCTCTACTCTCACTACAGATCACAATGTCATCTGCAAACATCATAGTCCATAGGGACTCCTGTCTGATCTCGTCTGTCAACCTGTCCTTCACCATTGCAAATAAGAAAGGGCTCAGAGCTGATCCTTGATGTAACCCCACTCCACCTTAAACCCATCCGTCACTCCCACAGCAGACCTCACCGCTGTCACACTACCCTCGTACATATCCTGTACCACTCTTACATACGTCTCTGACATTCCTGACTTCCTCATACAATACCACAACTCCTCTCTAGGCACCCTGTCATATGCTTTCTCTAAGTCTACAAAAACACAATGCAACTCCTCCTGACATTCTCTGTACTTCTCCATCAACACTGTCAGAGCAAACATTGCATCTGTAGTGCTCTTTCCCAGCATGAAACCATACTGCTGTTCACTAATCATCATGTCCCTTCTTAACCTAGCTTCCACTACTCTTTCCCATAACTTCATGCTGTGACTGATCAATTTAATCCCTCTGTAGTTACTAAAGCTCTGCAGATCACCCTTATTCTTAAAAATCAGTACCAAAACACTTTTTCTCCATTCCTCAGGCATCCTCTCACTTTCTAAGATTTCATTAAACAATCTGGTTAAAAACTCCACTGCTATTTCACCTAAACACCTCCATGCTTCCACTGGTATGTCATCTGGGCCAACAGCCTTTCCATTCTTCATTCTCTTCATAGCTATCCTTGCTTCCTCCTTGCTAATCCATTGTACTTCATGATTCACTATCCCCACATCACCAAACCTTCTCGTCCTCTCATTCTCTTTATTCATCAACCCATAAAAGTACTATTTCCATCTCTTCAACACACTCTCCTTGCTTGTGAGTATGTTTCCCTCATTATCCTTTATCACCTTTACCTACTGCACTTCTTTCCTAGCTTGGTCCCTCTGTCTAGCCAATTGGTACAGGTCCTTTTTTCCCTCCTTTGTGTCCAACCTTTCATACAACTCTTCATATGCCTTATCCTTAGCCTTCGCCACCTCTCTCTTTGCCATGCACCTCATCTCCTTATACTCCTGTCTACTTTCTTCATCTCTCTGACAATCCCACTTCTTCTTTGCCAACCTCTTTGCCTGTATACTCTTCTGTACTTCCTCATTCCACCACTATGTCTCCTTGTGATCCTTTCTCTGTCCCGATGTGATACCAGGCACCTTTCTAGCCATCTTCCTTACTAGCTCTGCTGTAGTTAGCCAGCAATTTGGTAACTCTTCACTGCCACCCAGTGCCTGCCTTAACTCATCCCTGAACTCCACCTCACAATTACCCTTTTTCAATTTCCACCATTTGATCCTTGGTGCTGCCCTCACACTCCTCCTCTTCTTCTTGATCACCAACGTCATCCTACAAACCACCATCCTATGCTGCCTAACTACACTTTCTCTGGTCACCATTTTACAGTCTCCAATCTCCTTCAAACTGGCCCACCTACATAAGATATAATCCACCTGTGTGCATCTTCATCCACTCTTGTATGTCACCCTATGCTCCTCCCTCTTCTTAAAATACGTATTCACCACAGCCATGTCCATCCTTTTCGCAAAATCCACTACCATCTGACCTTCTGCACTCCTTTGTTTAACACCATACCTACCCATCACTTCCTCATCCCCTCTGTTCCCTTCACCAACATGCCCATTGAAATCTACTCCAATCACCACTCTCTCACCCTTGGGTACAGTCATCACCACTTCATCCAATTCACTCCAAAATTTTTCTTTCTCATCCATTGCACACCCAGCTTGTGGAGCATATGCACTAACAACATTCATCATTACACCATCAATTTCCAGCTTCATAAACATCACTCTATCCGACACTCTTTTCACCTCCAAAACACTCTTCACATACTGTTCCTTCAGAATAACTTCTACGCCATTTCTCTTCCCATCCACACCATGATAAAACAATTTGAACCCACCTCCGATACACCTAGCCTTACTCCCCTTCCATCTGATCTCTTGCACACACAATATACAAACCTTCCTTCTGTCCATCATATCAGCTAGCTCTCTCCCTATACCAGTCATATTGCCAACATTCAAAGTTCTGACCCTCACTACCACAGTCTTATCCTTTCTCCTCTCTTCCTGCCTTCAGCCATGCCTTCCGCCTCTTCTCCTCCTTCGGTCAACAGTAGCCCAATTTCCACCAGCACCCTGTTGACTAACAGTACTGGTGGCGGTCGTTGTTAACCCAGGCCTCGACCGATCCGGTATGGAAATATTTACTGGTGACTGCATGAAATGATTTGGCGAAGTTTTATGCCGGATGCCCTTCCTGATGCAACCCTCCCCATTTATCCGGGCTTGGGACCGGTACAAAGAAATGCACTGGCTTGTGCATCCCCAATTAAAATGTGACAACACTGCATCCCCTTCTTACATACTAATTTGTTGATCATCTGAATGGTTAACATGGAAGAAAGCAGTAAAATTGAAGATATACTTCTGGCTGAACATCGATTGTTGTATGGTTAGGAAGGGAATTAACATCCTTGTGTTTACACTTGTGAGTAAACAGGTTAGCAGGGGTGGTGGTTGCCATCAGCTGTGATACCATTTTGATTTTAACAATCAAGGAAATTAAAATTGCATTTTTATTTTATTCATTTAACTGTGTAATCCTACTGGTTAAGTGTCCCTTTTTGGGTATGAACCAAAAGCACTGCCTGGTTAAGCAACCTGCTTGTGATTGCACAATCGGCAAATGAAGGTGGAAGGAATCATGCTCTGTACCCTTGCCTCTAAGCAGCAGCTTAACAGCTTACAGCCTTAGTTTCCCAGCAAGTTTTCAGAAACCCTTGGGGTTCTGCACCCAAATGTTCTTCAATTTATTATTGCTGTGTACTGTAACCAATTAGTTAATATGGTTAAGAACAGATTAGAGAGCTATTCAAGCTCTGTATTGTTCACCCTCGGAAATTACAAAGGTCCTTTCAAAGTATACTAGCTCAGAGTAGCAAAGGCAGTACCAGAAAAATATACCATTTTTTGTAAAATGGGTGGTGGTTAAAGTGGTCAGTGAAAGTGAAAAATGTTATCTACTGGGCAATCTGGCCATTACATAAACCCATTATTGACTCAGTCTAAGACAGTATGCTTGGAAGTTGATTTGGATCAGAAACCAGTTGGGAAAATGATTAAACTGCTCAGTATCACCAACAATTTTCAGCCATGCATGTCCTAATGCATGTCAAAAATCAGAGTACAAAAAAGTTTAGTCTGCTAAGAGTAGAGATCAAAATGCAGTAGTCCAATACATTAGAAGTGTAAGTGGATTATAAAGGGCATTAGCATAGTCTATAGAAAACCAACTGACTGTAAGCAAGCAAGTCAGGCTCATTTTAACAGTCTGCAACTAGACTACCTGGAATATGTCTAACTAGCAGTAATAATGTCTCCAGCTCTTGTAACTGGCCTTAGACAAAGTACAGTGTATGTGGATACATGCACACACATGTTCAAGACAGCTAACATATGGATGGAGTGCAGCATGGTTTTCTTGACTCCAGTACAGAGAGTGTACTTGTTCTTTTATGGATGTATTTAGTTAGTCAGTCTCTGTCCTTTGGCAACCAGGAAAGTCTGACTCAACCAATGGTCCATGTTCAGAAGTGGCACAGGGAGAAATGCTTTGCAACAGATTCAAAAACATTTTAACTAATGTTGATGAGTAATTGTATACAAAGGGAGAAAACCTCCTCAAAATATGCAAACACAAGTTTACAACAGGTGACTAGTATTATATACTGGGGAGAAAATCCCCACAGCAGATGAATAACAGATTCAGATACATTAAAAATACAGTCAGTATTTCATTGTTTTGTATTAATTTACTTGACGTAGGACATCCACTTCTGCAAAGTGTCTTATTATTAAAGTGAGATCTTCTTTTGATGTTAGGCCATTGTTACCTTGTAAAATATGTAGGTGTTGGACATATTTAATGAGTCAGTGGTCATCTATCTGTTTTGAGGCTTGTTCAGGTACAAGTACAGGTGTCAGATATTTTTTTGATTTGTCTTGACATTGGAAATGGTGCTAGTATGTTCAGTGGATACGGTGATAGAGTTCCATGAGTGGGCTACGTAGCTGGAATAGGCAGAGAGAGTTTTCTGTTGACAGATGTGGTCTGTAGATAGTGTGAAACATTTTGTTTTCTGATCAAAATGGTATAGAAAGGATGTGCATATGTAGTAAGTCTAGTAGAGCCTTGCTTTTTTCTGGTTTGTTTATCAATTTATGGACTAGTGATAGCTGGGTGTGAGTGAGGGTAATTTGAGCCAATCAAGCTATTTTAGGGCTAAACAGTAATGAGTTCTGTTTGATGAGTTAGTGGAAAATTTTGCTATTTTGTTGTAGCACTAGTTTAATTTATTTTGGATGGAAGCTTAAAGGTTAAGCAGTAATGAGGAGCCATTTATTAAGTCTAGAGGTCAGGATTTTCCTGAATGAGTTAGCAAAGTAGTTTTTTGGTTTTATAGTGTCCCTAATATTTGGTGATTTTTTTTTCTTGATAACCTGTTGCACATGGCAGTCAAATTTCAGGTTATCATCAATTATCATATCTAGTAGTTTAGTATGGGGGATGACTTCTATAGGGGCGCTAACAGAGGGTGGGAAATATTTGCTGGTCTTACAACCTGAGACAGTACTGCTACTAGGGAAAGGTGACACAGAACATTATAAAATAATCCAAAAAGGACACCAAGATGAACAGACCGAATAAGAGAGAACTCATTGACCACCTTGGGTATAATTAATACAAAAGATACCCTGTTTCTGTGAAAAACTAAAAAAAAAAATGGAGGAACAGCTGTGAGAGACTGAAGCTTGGACAATCTGAACTCTGGACTCAGGACTCTGGAACAGAGAGGAAGTTGGTTCCATTCAGAGGTGAGGCACAAATATCTACCCAATGAATACCTTACCAATGGACAACATGCAGGAACACATCCCTGTGATGCATTCATTCATGAGCTTGTGTGCTGGACCTGCTCAAAGAGTCTGCCATTAAATTGTGCTCTAAGGGAGTGTAAACTACCTGAACAGGACAGCTAGACCTGAGACCTGAAGAACTAGTCCCCATCAATTTTTGAAAATTTAGAGGGGCCCAAGAGGAAACAGGGAAGGAAAACCATGATGATCTAAAAGCAGGGTTCTCATCTCCTTTACGATGATGTTATCTGACCTCTGATGCAGAGGCCAGAGACCCTGAACCATGAGAACCAAAGGAGGCTCCACCCCCTGTTTGAGGCATCTGTAAAAATGTATTGAGTCTGAGTAGAGCTTGGAATAGCAGACCCAGGTTGGGAATGAGTTGATAACTTCAATACTGAAGCTCGAGCTTGAGACAAGGGAGGAACGGGACTGGAAGCCCCGGGGGGGGGGGGTGGCGATGTTGAATCTACACTGACCTGAGGTATGACTGCAGCTTTCTCATATGGTGCCTTGCCAGAGGCAGCATGGGAATGGTGAAGGCCATGACCCCAAGGACCCTGAGAAAGTCCCTGGCCATGACTGGCAGCAGAAGAAGATGAGACTAGTGAAAGGAAATAAAAGACAGGGCCTTGGGGATAGGCAAGGATGCCAGCAAATAAGGAAACCATGATCCTGGGAAGGGGTCAGAGCTGAATGTTGAAAGTTTATGGTGAACCCCAGACTCTAACAGGAAATAAGTAAACTAGAGATCTTGAAGCAGAGCCGGTTGGGAGGAAGCTTCAATTAGCAGATCATCTGGGTAAGGAAAGATCTTAACTCCTCTCATCCTGCAAAAAGCAATTGCAGGTAAAAGGCATTTGGTGAATACCCTTCAGGCCATAGAGCAGCCAATGGGTAAAGCAAAGAACTGAAAATGCAAGAACAGCAAAACATAAACATTTCCTGAAAAGGGGATGGATGGGGATGTGAAGGTAGGCATCCAAAGAGAGACCAGAAAGGCCTGGGGAAAAGGAGGAGGAAATAAGGTTTGAAGAGACAACATCCAAAAGGAAGGAATCTAGAAAAAGGTGTTGAGCTGTGAAAGGTCCAGAATTGGTCTCCAAGTGCCCTCCTTCCTGCGAACCAGAAACATTCTGGAGTGAAAACCCCTCCCTACCTGGACCAGAGGAACAGCATGAATAATGCCCTGGCCTAAAAGAGAATAAAGCACCTCTGGGGAAAACAAAGGAAGCCATTCCCAAGAAGTTTGAGGGATGCCTAAAAAGGAGGAAGAGGTTTCCAAACCATGAAATACCCCTGGCAGATAAGACAGGACTCAAGAGCTTGTTGTGATTCTCAACCAGCTTGGAAGGGATATGGAAAGACAAATGTATATCTGCTGTGGCTTAGTGGTAATTCATCCAGTCTATTGTGTCAATGGTCTTGGGTTCGAAACTGGCAGAGGTTTTTTCTATGGGCCCTAGGGCCGATAGCCTAGTACCTACCTATGAACCTATATGATTGGATGGGAAATGGGAAATTCACCCCAGGGATCACTTCTGTGGCTCTGCTTGACAGGGACACAGGAAAATAATTTTCATGTGTGGCGAAAGCCAGGGTACATTTTTTGGATAGGCTTGTATGGGCCCTAGGACCGATAGCCTAGTACCTACCTATGAACCTATATAAAGGGCCAGCATCCATTAGAGATGAGCTGGACTTCACTTCCAGGTGTGCACACTAATCTGGAATCTGTTCAGTGCCGTGCACCGACCATCACAGACAATTGTCTCAGTACACTTTTTTTTTTGTCAATGTCATGACTGTCTGCAAATGGGCATTTGCAATCAACTACTGCCATTGATTTGCTCTGCTACAATGCTTAGTTACCTTTTATCCTTTCTCATCATTTATGCTTCCTGATGCCAGCCTTCTCTGCCCGCTTTCTTGAACACAAATTAATCTGGAACTATGCATTTCTAAGGATGCTTTGACTGATACATTTATTACTCTTCAAAGTAATAACAATGTATGTGATGTTGTCAATTTTCACCTTATCCTCACTTTTGGGTTCGGATCTGACTTGGCTGTTACTAAAGCTCATGATCACAAACTTTGCTCTTTGGCACGTCTCCTTTACCCAGAATGCACCTTATGCATTACTTCAGATCTTGTTTGCCACTTTGCGAAGAACGTTGGTCGCTTTGTGCTCTTGGGTGAAGATAAGTGTTTTTCGATATTAATACATATATTTCATTATCGTTCTACCTTCTGAGTCTCCTTAAACCCTTTTTACTACCTTTTAGGTAACTCTTATTACCTTTGCTGGTAAACCCATTCACTCCCTTTGTAGCGGTTCGCTATATATTCTACTATCATTGCTGGTAGCTGCTCCCGTTTTCCTCTGTCTTAAAAAAAATCTAAATGTCTTCTTCCTATTTTAGTGCATATGTGCTCTCTGTGTGTGCGAGTGTATTCTTGGTACTGTCCTACTTTGTTTACAATGGCCAACAAATCAGAAAAGCCCTTGGGCTTTAAGAAATGTATAAAATGTGGCAAGAAAATGCCTCTCAGTGATTCACACACTATGTGTGTGGATTGTTTGTGGGCATTACACCTTCAAGAGGACTGTAGCATTTGTAACAGTTTCAACCAGATGGTCTTGTTTGACCATAAATACAAATTATTGTTAAAAGGTCTACTTCCCTTTTCTGAAGCTATTGCTGGTTCTGACTTTACGTCTAATAGTAATCCAAACCTCAAAAATGTCACTCATTGACTCTGAAAGATTCCTCAAAGCCATCAAGCAAAAAGCCTAAATTACCAGATCCATCAGGGCTTTCAGATCCCTAGTACTTCTAGGGCTGGTTCAGACAAATCTTCAGAGCGGTCAGGTCCTACGGCTTTGACGAGGTCAGATCGGACAGGTTGTCTGGCCTTAGTTGAAATTATTTCCCCCGCCCAGATCTAGGCATAGGTCTCCAGCCTTAATTTCTCAATCCACCAGAAGCCTCTCAGCTGATGACATTGATAGAGTGGTACAAAGGCTCCTAAGTACTCCAACACTGGCCAAGCTTTTGTCAGATCTGATCCCTCAGGCTTTAGATCCAACCAAGCCTCCTACCTCGATTACCGTTCCTCCTCTGACTTTCATCCAAGCTTTGGAGTTGAGAGATTCGAACATGCAGATCCATCCAGCATCTGATCAGAGGACTTCTTATTCAGATCATATGTTTGCCTCGAGTTCCTCTGCTCTGTTGAAGCTGGAGAACTCTCAGAGCTGTTTTGCACTGGTTAGTCTGGGGATCGGGTATCAACTGAATGGCTTTCAGATCAGCCCCTGATCCTCGGGGCTTTGGCTCAGGTGAGTTCGACTCCGTCTTCATCTTAGGATATTGTCTTCTGGATCCAAGGGGGTCACAACTCTGAGTGCTTCTTTGTATGATCCAGAGGCCCGCATGGTTCTGGAGCAAACTGCTTTTGAGGCTTAGAAGATGGCTATGGCTTCTGCAGACTCTTGGACCAAGTCTTCTTTGGATTTACAGATCCCCCTTGTTTGGCCAGAGTGTCTTCCTTCTGTGCCAACTCCTGCACAGGGACAACATGAACCTAGACTTCAGGATACCACAACTGGTGCCCCTGCTTCTTCCAAAACCTCCTCAGAGTATCCCATCAAGGAAATCCCTAGGAAGTGGACATGCAAGAGAAAGCATTTGGACTCAACTGAGTAGTCTGTCACCTCTGATACTGACCTCAATGAGGGAGAAGAATCCCCATGGTCACCTCCTGAAGATGTCTCCTTTGAAGACATTCTTGAATTATTGAATCAGAGAGGTGGCTGGGCACAGCAATTATATGGGTCTATATTAGAAGACCGAAGAGGCATTTCAGTGAACGCCTCTTCAGTGACACATAAAGAGTGAAACACTAAAGTGGGAACGATCACAACAGTGATTTATTTCCCTGGGAAATAAATCGCTTAGCCAGCCCTGTAAGTTTGCCATTTTCTTCACTGTAGTGCAATCTCGGAGTTGGTATATTTAGTTGGGGGGTTTGGGGGGGGGGTGAAGGCCTCCAATCAGTTTTTTGTTTGAAAGTGTGTTTGTGTGTTTTTGGTACTAGCAATTTCTTACCCAGGCAAAGCAATCGCTGTTATGATCATTCACGTTTTAATGTGTTAGCACTTTATGTGTCGCTGAAGAGGCATTTGCTGAAGCACCTCTTTGGTCTTCTAATATAGACCCCAATTATATCACTTCCCCTAATATGTTCCCATAAGAGGACAAATCCCTAATTAAAGATAATCAGTTTCATTGTTTATATATTGACTTTTTTAACGTAGGTAGTTGTTAGGATACATTTGCAAACCAATGTTACATAGCCTTAAATAAGTGCGGGTGCACAAAAGAACAAAAATAGGGAGAGAATGTTTACTTAGAAGTGGCTCATGGTTCATGGGTTTGCAGGTAAATACTAAGCTATCAGTCTGCAGACTATGTGCAAGCATAGCCAATAACCAGATACTAGAATCAAACTGTGTACCTTGTTTCTGCAAGGTAAAGGCCTTAATCATCATGCCAATCATGCTCTCTCCTCCCCAAAAAAGATTTGCAGCACAGCCAGGCAGGAGCTGAAGCTACAGTCTTGTAATCTGCACTTAGATGTGTTATCCATTGCGACACTAGTCCCAGTAAATATGAGTGCTTAGGTCCATGGCTAAGTACAAGGCTAGTTGCCCTTGTGGGTCATTTTACGCTACTTTAATTTCACTTTCAAAGGTGAGACTCAACCCTCCACCTCGTGTCAGTTAACCATTATACCAACCACCAACCCTTTGATAGGTAAAGGAGTAAAATTCATTAGTTTAGTGATGTAGATAAGAGTGTATGAGCACACCAACAGAATTATTATGTTTACCAATTGACAGCAGCATTTTGTCTGATGATACAAGCCACTGGGTTGGTACATGGTGGCTTAGGGGATGCCTGTTTATGGGTTGTGATCAATTCCACAAAAAAATCCATTACGACACAAACCTCTAAACCATTCAAAAATCAAATACAGCATGATGCTGTCTTAGATTTGTGACTGTTAACCAAACAGAGCAAATTAACATTTGCCATTGAAGAAAAAAAAGTTGCAGCACTTCATTTTTTTAATTATGCAGTGCATGGGAGGTAACATTTTAAAACGTAACTTGTAAATGCAAGAGGTAGATGACTAAGACTCCAAGTGCACACTGTAAAACTACTGAATACTGTCTAGTACACATAAAAGCAGGCATTTCAGTTGACTCCTTTTCTTGTAAAGTATTCCCTTATTTAAGCCTTATAAAATTCTTCCCATCTAATTGCAGATACAAGTGGTTCTGTGCCATATATTTGGAGTCACAAAGTACCATATATTCCCCTGATAGACTATGAACAGTACCTCTCAACTTCTTAGAGCAAGAAATCTGGACAAAGACATAAGGAGTGTATCACACCACAGCACCCCCTCAGAGGATGCGGACAACTATGCAGAACAGTATGCCAATGCAGTATACAAGCACCTGTACAACTACATGGACTCAGCCATACCCAACAGAACTAAAACCTGCTCCTCAAGGAAACACAGACCTCTTTGGTGGACATCCTCTATCAACGGGCTTTACAACAAAAGGAAGAAACTGTTGTCCAAGGGTAAAAAGGAACAAATTTCAAACTGGAAAAACTCCCTCCTTGGCCTCAACAAGCAAATTAGATCACTAGTGAAAAACTTCAAAGCCAATTGTGATTGAAACTAGCATCCAAAACAAAGGGAACCACAAAGCCTTCTTCAATTACATCAAAAACCTCCATGGCAAAGCCCAGGTTTGTTCCGAATTAGTACTTAACAGTATCACCTACACTGATCCTGTTGACTTAGCCAACCTGCTAGCAGATAGGTTCAGTGCAAACTTCAGCCCCCTGTCCACCCAAAGGCCCTTTCGACATCCCTGATACTTGTCCTGCACCTCACATCTATGTGGATTAAGTGTTAAAGGCCCCATCCAAGGAAAATAACACAGCTTCCATGGGACCTGATAGTATCCCAGGCTGTATTCTGCACCATCTCCAGCAAGAACTGGCTTCACCATTGAGCACCCTATTCAACCACAGCCAAAGTACAGGCTTCATCCCAGCAAACTGGAGAATTGCCATTGTCATCCCTTTGCACAAAGGTGGTGCCACTACTGACCCTGGAAACTATCACCCCATTAGCTTGACAAGTCTGCTCTGTAAAGCCATAGAGCGTATTACAATGGATCTCATAAAAAGGACATAGGCAATCTCCAAGCACTTGACCTGCCCAGTTCGGATTTGTCAAGGGCAGATCTTGCCTACTAAGCCTGGTTGACTTCTATGAGACTGTCACTAAGGTCCTGGATGAAGGCAAGTCAGTACATACATCTTACCTTGAATTGGCCAATGCCTTTGACACAATCCCTCACTCGGGCATCATCAAAAAGTTAACACAACATGGCATAAATCCCTATCTCATCAGGTGGGTGGACAACTAGGTCACCGACAGGACCCTCAAGGTCAAAATAATTGCCTCCACCTCCGATAGGAGACCTGTCACTTGTGGAGTTCCCAAGGTATCTGTCTCGAGACCCCTACTGTTTGGCTTCTACTTCTCGGAGGGCCAGGTAAAGACAAAAGGCCTGTGGCTGATCAAGTCTGTGGACAACTGTAAATTGGGTGCTGTCATTGACTTCCCAAATAATGTTAACATACTGTAAGAGGGTCTCACAGCAACTAATGACTGGTGCCAAAGTCATGACCTCAAGCTAATAGCAAAAAAAATGGTATCATCATGCCATTCGGCAAAAACATGGCCCCTACTGATTACCACATTAACGGTAACCCCTAAACATACAACCTGTGGTGAGAGACCTGGGTACTCAGGTTGATAATCTCACGCTCGACCATTATATAGTGGCAGTGATCAGAAAAGCCTTTTACTTGGTTCATCTCATAAGTAAAGGAATTGCATCCAGAAAAAAAAGACGTTATTACCTCTCTATACTCCTCCCTCATTAGACCAATAATTGAGTACAATGCCCCATTTGGTATGTACCTCTCCAAACATCTGCACCAACTGGAAAGGCCACAGAAATACCTTACAAAGAGAATCCATTTTCTCTAACACCTGTCCTATGTAGACAGGCTCAAAATGCTATCGCTCTACTCAGTATCGTACAGGTTGCTCAGAGGTGATCTGTGTCTCACCTACAAGATGGACAGTGCAGTGGTGCAGCGGTAGCATTGTCACCTCACAGCAAGAGATTCGCCAGTTTGATTCTCGACTGGGATGCCTTCTGTGTGGAGTCTGCATGTCCTCCCTGCATTCATGTGGCTTTCCTCAGGGTGCTCCGGTTTCCTCCCACGTTATAAAGACATGCATCTGGAGCATTTCTCCCCTGGCCTCCTCTGAAAATTGGCTTCATTCCAAGTTGGACTTTCCCGGTTAATAAATGTTAAATAAATAAATAAATAAATGTAAACTAAATAAATAAAAGACAATCTTGGACCCTGCCGTACTAGAGATGCTCCATATCCATAAGTCTAACTCCTCATTCATTACCTGCTCAAAAGGCCTGAATCTAATATGCAACCTCAAAAAAAACTGCTGGAGAGGCATTTTTTTCTACCAGAGGCTGCCCTGCCTCTGGAATAGACTTCTCATACACATCCGACAGAATGCCTTGCTGACCCTCTTCAAGCACAACCTTGATAAGTGAATGGGCAACCACAAATTTGTCCCAGGGGTTACACCTGTGTCCCTCATTGACAGGAGTGACAGGTGCTGAGTGAGGTTTCTTTTTGGGGAATGAACTCTTGGCTAGGCTTGTAAGGACCCAGGGCCAGGAGCCTAATAACCTGATATGATCCTAAATAAAAGTGGGACAAAGGCCCACATATAGGGAGAATTTGTAAATATTGCTCTTACAAACTTAGAAAGTTTATAGAGTAACATATTTTGCATTAGCGTGAATTAAGTAATTTGCCAGAAAACCACAATTTTATGAAGAACGGACCAAAAAGATGAGGAAAAAATGTGGACATTCTGCGAAAGTATGTATGCTACCAACTGCTACTTACATTAAAACTTTTTAGAATAGCCGTTCATTGTGGTTACTATAGAAATGAGCCAGAATGAATGATCAGATGTAAAAGTTGTAATAAAAGGAGCAGTTGGTAACACACCTCTGAACCCCTTAGAGCAAAAAATCTGGACTAAGCCATAAATAAAAGTGGGGCAAAGGTCTAGAAATAGGAACAATTGTTAAACATTGCTCTTACAATCCTAGAACATTGATAGAATAACAGGTTTTGCGTTAACATTAATTTTCTGTAGGGTATGATGTCTGAAACTCAAATGTCTGTCATTATTTTCTGACTTCAGTCGTTAGTGATTTGCCCCTATTTTGCCAGGAAACCACAAACTTATGAAAAACAGACCAAAATTATGAGGCAAAATTCTGTATAATCTGTGAAAATCTGTACAGTTTAGAGGTAATCACTTGTAACAGGGACTTCTTGCCATGCCACTCATCCTCTTAGAGCAAGAAAGATGAACAAGAGCAAAACCACAGTACCAAAAAACATGAACTACTGAAAACATGAATGGCACTGGGAAGCAATAAGGACCAGCTCAGAAGCTTAACAAATATTATATAACATATACTGGACAGCCAAAAAACAGAGGAAGCACTATTTGAGTGTTTTTATGTTTTTCGGCTCTCCGGTATATTTTATATAATAGCAATTAAGCTTCTGAGCTGGTCCTTACTGCTTCCGAGTGTCGTTCATATTTTTACTATGAACATAGAGCAGTGTTTTGCTTGGAAGTGCTTACCAACTGCTCCTGACAGTAAATGTTTGCTTTTTAAAATGATCATTCATTGTGGTAACTATAGAAATGAACCACAAAAAGAGATTGTTCTAAAAAGTAAACTTTTATTATAAGGAGCTGTTGGTAAGCTGCATGAACTCTCTGCCTATAAGCTGGTGTACTGATTCAGCAGTATACCTGTCAGCCTCGTACCTCATAGTGCAAGACATCCTGCCAAAACCTAAGGCAGCCCTTCCAGCACTGCTACAGCTGTCAGCCTCATAGAGCAAGAAAACCGGACAAAACCTAAGGCAGCCCTTTGGCTGCTGATTTACCTCTCAGCCTCTTACAGCAAGAAATTCGGACAAAACCGAAATCAGCCCTTTGGCTGCTGATATACCTCTCAGCCTTGTAGAGCAAGAAACCTGGACAAAACCTAAAGCATCCATTTGGCTGCTGATATACCTCTTAGCCTCTTACAGCAAGAAATCTGGACAAAACCAAAAGCAGCCATTTGGCTGCTGATATACCTCTCAGCCTTGTAGAGCAATAAACCCAGACAAAACCTAAAGCAGTCCTTCGGCTGCTGATATGCCTCTCAGCCTTTTACAGAAAGAAATCTGGACATACCCTAAAATAACACAGGGAACAAGAACAGGGACAGTTTGTACCTATTGACCTTAAAAGTAGAAAGTTGCTCCCTGCCAATACCAGCAAGACGTGATTTTACCGGTATACTGTTATGGCAGCCCTTCTGCTGCTGATGTAGGTGTCAGCTCTTAATCAGGACAAAACCTAAAACCAGGGAGTGAAAAACAGCTAAAATACATATAGATTTTAAATATTGACCTTACAAAATTAGAACATTGCTGGAATAACACAAATATGTCTTGAAACCAATCTGCAAGAGCCGGGAAAAGCAGAGACCGACCATTCGTAAATGTAAGAGTAAAACGATCGATCCTTGATGCGGGTAGAGGAAGTATATCGGTAAACAGAAAAAGAAAACTTAATTAACAAAAAAAAAAAAAAAGTACCACAACTCAGGATATTACATAAAGTTCACAGATTGATCAGCTGCACAGTTATTACCTAGGCACAGACTATATGAGCAAAGACACAGCTAAGTTGGAATGTTAAGTCGTGGTAGGAACTTAAAACCTAAGGGTAGTTGACACTGGGAGCCCAAACAGGATTGAAATCAAAGCTATACAGGATGTTTAAAAGAAAAATTACACTGTGGGTGGGAATGGGAGTGACGTAGTAAAATGGGCATAATTTAGTGAGCTGTAATTTGGACCCAAATTTTAAACACTGGGATTGTCCCTTTAAAACTCTCAAAAGGTGGGCTATCAAAAAGGTCACAACAACCTACCCACATGTCATTTTTTCTCTAAGAAATCCTCCAATATAGCCTCCTTCCCCTGTACCAATCGCAAATTCTTACAAACTGCACCATCCCCCACCACCTTTGATTTAATAGAAAACCCCCAAGAAAAGCCTTCAATTAATTCCCTTAAGTGAAGAATCAGGAAAAGCTAGACCATATGCCACAATACTTCTACCTTAATGGGAGAATGTATCTCCCAGCCATCTTCTTTCCCCCCAAAAGAGCACCCCTGCCTGTAATCATTCAAAATTCCCCTACCTCAAAGATTCTGAAGTCCCTGGAAAGAAGAAGGAAAACATCTACATCAGTTGAAAGTGAACCTGGATTCACTAACCTTCCACCGACCACACTAAACTGATGGATGGCTCCACTCAGACTTTGAGCAAGCGTGCAAGAACATACACCCTGCCCACGAGCAATGTCCTGCATTAAAAGCCCAACATACTCCCCCTTTTCCCCCTACCCTTCCCCCTCAACTAACCACCCCAAAACTATCCATCATAGTAGCTAGCCATATGTCCAAATGACTAAACTCCCAGTGGAGAGAGTGATCACCTACTTTGCATGTCCAAAACCTCTGGTCATACCATAACCAAGTGGTCTCTGATCACAAAAACTGAGCATCCTGAATCATAAGAAAGTAAGACAAAAGAGGCAAAATTAAAGAAGTATCCTTCGCTGACCAAACTGCCATGCTGCCATGTAGTAAACAAAACCTACCACCCAATTACCCACATCCTAGATCACAGCCTACCTGCTCTCCTCCTCCCCAACACCGCTAAAAATGCCAAAAGGTCCTTGCTATTCACCTTCTCTGATTCCACCAATTGCTGCACCCCTTCTGCATCAATTAATTCAAAAACAATGACATACTCCTCCTTCCAAATCTTCTCCTTAACTGAGGATGGAATGTGAGGGGTCAGAAAAACTGTCCCTGTTCCTTGACCCAAGGCTTGCATAGCTAAGCAATCACCCAGCTTTATGCCAAAAATCTAACCCTTCAGAACACAATCCTACACCATCGGGTCTATATCACGAAATCAAACTTCCAAAATGTCGAACACCATAAGTTCGAATTTGGAAGATCGAATTCGGATAACATTGACACTTCAAAACAGTGAATTTTTTCCCAGGGAAAAAATTTGCTGTTCTGAAAAACACACACATAGCACAATCAAACCAAACACCTTCAAAACCTACACTAAACCTAATATACACCACTATCTATGGGCTATCCTTAACCCAGCCCTAACCCTAAAGTCCGTCACTACCACACACTTACCTGACCCGTGCCCTAACCCTAAAGTCCATCACTACCGCACACTTACCTAACCCGCGCCCTAACCCTAAAGTCCATCACTACCCATTCGTACACTTACCTTGACCCGGTCCGAAAATACCGAAGCCGCAGAAACAGCCAACTGAATTCTTTCCCTGGGAAAGAATTTGGGTTTTCGCGGCTTCAACATTCTCAACTTTTGAACTACCAAGTGTGACCTTCCGGTATTCGGTGTTCACAACATTCGATTTCATGATATAGACCCTACCCCATCCATAGATGACCCCAAGCACCCCACAGACAACCCTACATTATCCTCCCTACTGATTGCTTCACACTGTCCCAGCTCGTGACACCTTTGCCTATCCCCATAGACCCTCCAGCTTCACCTGACCCTTGATAGACCTCATCCTCAGCTATCCCACAGTCATTCCCTACACACTCCAAACTTCCCCTACCTAATGGGACTCCCAACAGGATATCATTACCTGCCACTCCAACCTGAGCTGCTCCAGAAGCAGGAAGATCCACTGCAATCACACCTCTCAACTGCCGTGCCCACTTATCATGAGCCAATGACCTGGTCTTCAGCACCAGACATCGTCTTTCGACTGGACTTGCCCGCATCATCTGCCATCCCAGACTCAGCAATAGGGACATCCTAGAATAGCTCCTCCGCCTGTGCCACAATGGCCTGCCGCCTCTGCCATAAATTCTGCATATTCACCATCTGCAACAAAGGAGAGACACATTAAGACTCAAAAAGAGAAAAAGAAAATCTCATTTTATTGCCTCATGCCTGAGCTGCAATGAAGTTAATACAGACTTACATCTACAGACAGATAATAGTAGATCTCTCTCTCTCTCTCTCCACTTGTTGTCAGGAGGGCTAGAGCCTGTGGCCTTCAGTGTAGATTGCTGTCCTCTAGTATATTTCTTAACTAGTCCCTCCCCAAGGATTGGCAAATTATCAAAGATATTTGTACTCACACACAATCCCCAAACTGATTTCTCACAGACTGGATACTATAATGGTGTTCTGTGCCACATTTAAGGCTCTATCTTACAGTGCCATGGAGCAGTTTTTATGGTTATAGTTGATAATGTCAAGTTATTAAGATTAAGGCATGGGTGGTTTGCTCCTTTTCTATGGTGGCTTTGGAATCTTATGTTTATTTGACATTTTTCAAAATTTAGACAAATTCACTTTGATTTCCTTTTGGAGGATCTGAAACCTAGTGCATTCATTTTCTTTCTTGCCAACTAATTTTTTATTCAGCAGACTGTCACCATCAAATGACACATCATATTCTACAAAATGGTTTAAACAACAATAATGCAATAGTAAACATGTTGTATAATTTCAGCACACTGGAACACCTGATATTTCACCCATACCTTCACATCAAAATACTACACCCAGAGAGGAAGAACTACAGCAAAATATATACCTGATAAATATGTTTCTCATGCCTCACTGGTGTGTTGCTCCCTTCCTGTTCTGCTTCTCTCTTATTTCTTTCTTTTACTCTCTGAACTACCGAAAAGAAAGGCAGTGTGACATACTCACCCTTTCTATTGACCAAACTATGCACATGCATGGCCAATGGCTGTTACTCGCATACCATTCACTGACATTACATAGTGGCTTCAGTCCCCCAAACACTGTTTTGCTTCAAACAAGTGACAACAACTACCACTATTCATCACAGAACATTCAGCAAAAATGTGGTCATTTGGTGAGATATCATTCACCTTTGATGCAAAATGTATGGCTTAGCCTTCACAAGGAAATACCTCATATCATGGTTTTCGGCCCCAAAACCCGGACGAACCACAAAAGGAGGGGGAGTTTCCATATTTATCAAGGATATCCACACCTCCAGGTTAGTGGCATTACACGAAGTATCGGAGATCATCCATGTGCAACTAACAGTGGGCAAGACTGCTTTTCAGTTTATAGCATCCTACAGACCACCGTCTCAAAGTCAGGAATCCCACTCAGCTTTCCTGAAAACATTGGAGGACATGAAGATCTCTCTGAACACCATTATATTGGGTGACTTCAACTACCCAAACATAGACTGGGAGCACTACTCAAGCCCCAGCACCTTAGCCCAAAGGTTCCTGGAAATTATAAACTCAAATGCTATGGAACAACTAGTCACCACTCCCACAAGAGGGGATAACATACTAGACCTGATCATTACCAACATAGGTACTCTATGCTCCATATCAGAAGTATATCCCTCATTGGTAAGATCAGACCATAAATTAATTTCACTGGATATCCACATCCCGACCCCACCCCCAACCCAGAAAACCACAGTGAAAAACTTCTCAAAAGCGAACTTCTCACTTCTCAAAACCGAAGTGGAATCCTTCAAGGCCCCAGGGCCAGTGTAAACTACAGCCCAAACTGCAGAATCCTATATAAACACATTCTACGGACATCTCCAGGAATGCATGGATCATGCTATCCCAAACAAAACCAAGACCCAATCATCCAAAGGCAGGTGTCCAGTCTGGTGGACCCCAGCCATAAATAAACTGTGCAACAGAAGAAGGAAGGTACTACATGATAGAGCAAAATCCCTAATAGGGAAGGCAGCTCTGATCAGTACTAGCAAAAAATTACGATCCCTCATAAAATCCTCCAAGGCCAGCTTCGAGAGAAAAATTGCACAGGACACTAAAGACAATCATATGGCTTTTTTCAGTTATGTTAGGAACCTGGGATGCAACTCCCAGACTTGTTCTGAGTTGATTCTAAATGAAAAAAAATACACTGAACCCACAGACATCACCAATATCCTAGCAGACAGGTTCAGTGCAAACTTCTCCACCCCCTCCCCCCCAAAAGAGCATGTATCAATCCCGGCAGAGGGCTGCCTCCCAAACATCTCTGATGCTCAGGTGAAGGCTACCCTCTCCAAAGCAAAAAACACTGCTTCCATGGGACCAGATGGCATCCCGGGTTGCATCCTACATGAACTCCAAGAAGAACTATCCCCTCAAATAAAATAGCTGTACAATCTCAGCCTCACTACAGGATATGTGCCCAGAGAATGGCGTACAGCAACAGTGGTCCCACTCCACAAAGGTGGAGCCTCTATGGACCCTGGAAACTATCCATAAGCCTGACTAGCCTAGTCTGCAAGGCTATGGAGAGGATAATCATGGAGCTCATAAACAAAGACATTGTGGACCTACAGACACTAGATCCTACCCAATTCGGCTTCGTCAAGGGCAGATCCTGCCTTTTGAACCTGGTCGTCTTCTTTGAAATAGTCACCAAAGCCATAGATGAAGGGAAGGTACTCCACACAGCCTATCTGGACCTAGCAAAGGCATTTGACACAATACCCCACTCAGGCATCATAGATAAGCTATCCAGCTTAAATATAAACCCCTATGTCACAAGATGGGTCACAAACTGGCTCAAAGACAGAACCCACAGAGTGAGAGTTGCTGGAGCCATGTCAGACTCGAAGCCGGTCACAAGTGGCATCCCACAAGGTTTTGTCCTGGGACCGCTCTTGTTCAGTATATGCTTTTCCGAGGTACAGGCCAACGTGGGAGGACTATGGCTCACCAAGTTCACAGATGACTGCAACCTGAGCGCCATAATCGACTCTCCAGCTGACACAAACATCCTTCAAAAAGGTCTCACAGAGTCGGATAACTGGTGCCAGAGCCATGGTCTAAATCTAAATACCAAAAAGTGTAGTGTCATACCCTTTGGCAAAAACAATGTGCCCACAAATTACCACATGGGTGATAACCCATTATGTACAGAGAAAGTAATTAGGGATCTGGGGACCCAAGTTGATAGCAATCTCTCCTTTGACAACCACATTGCCAAAGTGGTTAGAAAGACCTTCTACATAGCCCACCTCATCATGAAAGGATTCACATCTAGATCAAGAGAGGTAATCGTGCCCCTTTATTCATCCCTCATCAGGCCTATCATAGAATATAATGCCCCTTTTGGGATGTACCTTACCCGACACCTGCAGCAATTAGAAAGACCCCAAAAGTACCTCACCAAGAGGATCAAGGGACTCAAGCAGATGCCATATGCTGCTCGGTTAAAAAACTCCAGCTCTACTCAGTTGCATACTGCCTACTTCGAGGCGATCTATGCCTGACATATAAAGCTATGTCCAATCCAGAATTAATGGACATGCTCCACCTCAGTAAATCTAAATCCCTTAGAGCCACACGCCGAGGGACTTGAACCTCAGCACAGAAATAAATAGAACTTGCTGGAGGGACAGATTCATAACCCAGAGGCTCCCTTCGCTCTGGAATAGAATTCCAATTCATGTTAGGCAGAGCACCTCACTGAATCTCTTCAAGAAGAATCTTGATGAGTGGATGGGGGATCGTAGGTTTGTCCCAGGGATTACTTCCGTGTCACTATTAGACAGAGGCACAGTAAACTAAACCTTAAAAAGGGCACAGTATACTCAAATCAAGGGGTGGCATAAGCCAAACAAAATCGGGCTAGGCTTGTAATTGCCCCAGGACAGATAGCCTAGTATGAACCTATGAACCTATGAACATAAGTTAGACCCTACCATTACCCTCCCACCATGGCCATTACCATTGCACTCTGCATTACTCATGGTGCCTCATAGGCCATTAAAGCAAACACATTCTTGTCAGAAAGCCATACTAGTGGAAGACCCCACTGTTCATCACTGTTCCAGACCAATGAGCAAGAAAGAAAGATAATAACTAAAGGACAAATGAAGCAAAGCAAATAAACCAGATAAACCGCACAACACAAGCAAACAACAGCTGAATAATAAGCCTGTAATTTAGCACTAAATGCCATCACAAACTTATCCAAAGCTGAGTAACCAACCACAGCTATAAAGCCAAAGCACTACCTAGCATTTCTTACCTCTTACATGCAAACTGTGTGGCCATATTCCTATTCTCTAACTGGCAAGCCCCTTAAAGCCAGGAATTACACACTGGATAAACTCAAGCATGCCATCTGTACAAACCCAAAATATATGTTCCTGCCTCTTAAATGGAACTGCAGCAAAAACACAGTTAATGAAGAAAAAGCCTGAAGAGAAACAACAACATACTCTCCCACAAAATAAATAAATAAACAAACCACCTGCCACCAACAAACCCACCACCCACTATTAACCAGAAGCCTTTGTGTTCTCCAAGAATATCTACAGGTCAGCTCAGGTGTAACACTTGCATTAAGAAGTTCACACCAAAATATGATTCCTCCTCCTAGTTACACTCCTATTAAACATCTACTGTAAGTCCCACCCTGCATCTACCTCACTTCCTCTAAAGCCCCCTTAGCAAATTAACCCTTCCCTTTCTAAAAACTAATCAAGCCTATCTCTTTTCCATAATCTTAACCCCCTTCCCCAACAAATTCCTACTCCCCACCACCAGTTCAATCTCTCTAACACTTACCAGAGATGTCCCTGGACAAATTGGGTTGTTCCCAAACCACATTTCTTCTACACAAACACAATGATAATACATGCAAATGGTTTGAGCTACTATGATCCTAGCAAATGTGAAGTGCAGAAGAACATGCATTGAAATGGAGGGAGGTATCCATCCCAAATAAGTACTGGTGAATTAATTTTTAACTTAGTGGTAATTTGAGTGAGAGGCTTTTCTTTTACTACACTCCATGACAAGAAGCCAGATCCAAAGAAATTTGGATCTGACATCAAGTATGTAAAACAAGTCTTGAACCAAGATTGAAAGATGTATGGCATGTAAAATAGTGACTAAGTAATAAGTAATACTGAATGTTTTAATAAAGTGATATGAGACACTTAGAAGGTTGTTCATAGGTGCACAGGTAGGTACTAGGCTATTAGCCCTAGGGCCTATATAAGGCTAGCCAAAAAGGTAGCCTGACTTTTGCCACCCAAGAAAATTATTTTCCTGTGCCCCTGTCAAGCAGAGCCACAGAAGTGATCCATGGGGTGAATTTCCTTTTTCCCATCCAATCATCAAGATTTTTCTTGAAGAGTGCTAATGAGGAGCTCTGTTTGACATAGATAGATAGTCTGTTCCAGAGTATGGGAAGTCTCTGGGATAGGAATCTATCCCTCCAGCATGTTCTGTTTATTGTGGTGACAAGGTTTAGGTCCCTAGAGCATGTAGCTCAGAGGGATGTCCAACAGCTCTGGGTTTGACATAGCTTTGTATGTTAGGCAGAGATCGCCTCTGAGTAGGTGATATGCGGCGGAGTAAAGCTGGAGTTTTTTGAGACGGTCTGCGTAGGGCATCTTTTTGAGGCCAGTAATCCTCTTTATGAGGTGTTTCTGTGGCCTTTCCAGTTGCTGTAGATGTCTTGTGAGGTACATAACAAAAGGGGCGTTGTACTCTATAATGGGTCTAATGAGTGATGAGTAGAGGGGGAACAATGACCTCTTTTTTCTGGATGAGAAACCTTTTGTGATGAGGTGAGCCACGTAGAAGGATTTCCTGACCACTGTGGCGATGTGATTATCAAAGGAGAGACTACTGTCCACCTGTGTCCCAAGGTCTCTTATCAAACTTTCAGTGTTAAGTAGACTACCACTTATGTGGTAGTTCATGGGTACAGAGTTTTTACCAAAGGGGATAACAATACACTTTTTGGCATTGCGCTTCAGTCCATAGCATTGACACCAGGCATCTGTCTCAGTGAGGCCCATTTGTAGTATGTCCACATCATTAGGAGTTTTGATTATGGCTCCTAGTTTGCAGTCATCTGCAAACTTTGTTAGCCAGAGACCTTCTGTGTTAGCCTGTACTTCAGAGAAAGTAGATACCAAACAGGAGAGGACCCAGGACTGAACCCTGTGGTACTCCACTTGTCACTGGTCTGAAGTTGGATTTGGAGTCTGCTACTTTCACAGTGTGGGTTCTGTCCATGAGCCAGTTGGCAACCCATCTTGTGACATAGGGATTTATACCTAGTTTAGTGAGCTTATCTATAATTCCAGAGTGGGGGATTGTGTTGAATGCCTTGGCGAGATCTAGATAAGCTTACCCTCATCTATGGCTTTGGTGACTGCTTCAAAGAAGTCAATCAGGTTTAGGAGACATGATCTGCCTTTTACAAACCCAAACTGTTTAGGGTACAGAGTTTGGAGATTGCCAATGTCTTTCTTTATGACTTCCATGATGATACGTTCCATGGCCTTGCAGACCAGGCTCATCAGGCTAATGGGGTGTTAGTTCCCGGGGTCCATAGTGGCTCCCCCTTTGTGGATTGGGATTAACGTCGCAGTGTGTCATTCAGTGGGCACAAAGCCTGAGGTGAGGCTATGATTGAACATGGTATTAGGTAGCGTGCCAGTTCATTCTGTAGTTCATGTAGAACGCAGCCTGGGATATTGTCAGGTCCAATGGATGCTGTGTTTTTGGCTTTGGAGAGTGTGTATTTTACCTGTGCAGCCGTGATTACAGGAATTTTGCATTCTTTCAGTATAGAGATGGGCTCTCTAGGGGATGAGGGGGGGTAAAGTTAGCACTGAACCTAACTGCCAGGATGTTGGCAATATCAGTTGGTTCTGTATATTTAGTGCCATTGTGCTGTAACTCAGAGCAGATCTGAGTGTTGCCATTTAGATTCTTGACATAGCTATAGAATGCTTTGTGGTTGTCTTTAGAGTCAGTGGCAGTTTTGTTTTCGTAACTAGCTTTGGAGGATTTTATGGGGGATCTCAGCTTCTTACTGAGGTTGACCAGGAGTTCCTCCAGTCATGGGATTTTACTCTTTTTTGCAACAGTTTTTTTCTTCTATTGTAGAGTTTGTTTATGGCAGAGGACCACCAGATTGGTTTCCTTTTTTTGGAGGATAGCATCTTGGTTCTATTAGGGATAGCATGATCAATGCACTCTTGTAAGTGCTTATAAAGTGCATTTGTGTAGGATTCAGCAGTCGTACCTCTATTGTCCGTCTGCATGAGTGTCAAGATGTTTGCCATTTCTGTCTTAAGAAGTGTGAAATTGGCTAAGGAGAAGTTTTTTGCGGTGGTTTCCCTAATTGGGGGTGGGGGCAGGATGCGGATGTCTAGGGTGATTAGCTTGTGGTCGGATCTGACCAACTAGGAATTGACCTCTGTTGTGGAACACCGGTTGCCCATGTTGGTAATGACCAGGTCTAGGATATTGCTGCCCCTGGTGGGGGTGTGAATAAGTTGATCCAAGGCGTTGGAATTTATGAATTCCAGAAAACGTTGAGCAAAAGAGTTGGTACATGAGTAGTTTTCCCAGTTAATGGTGGGGTAGTTGAAATCAACCCATTATTAGGGTGTTGGGTTGTACCCTAATACTTTCCAGTGTATCAAAAAATGAGGTGTATAGATGTATAGATAACTGTTGGAAGGTTGCTTACCAAAAATATTTATAGTTAAGGTATTCTCAGTTTTGTGAGATTCATAAACATTCTGAAGTTAATCCTTAAGTATGTATAATGTACTGCATGAAAACATAAATGCTTGTATAATTTCAGAAATATTCGGGTGTTATGGATAAACATGACTAAGTGCAAGCATGTTGCAAGTACTTAATGCCATTGGCACTCACAGCTAATTTTATTATGTTTTACAAAATATAAAGTGTTTATATGTTTTCTATGGGGCTATTCTTATGTGGATGCGCTATTTTTAAGTGTAAACAGGGAATATAAGAAAGGTTGAAACAGAAGAGCTAAAACAAAAAGGGGAAACATGTCAAGGTGGTCATGCTAGCACAGCGGGCAGAGGAGGAGTACTATATTTTTGCCTGGGGAAAGACACTCCCTTTTTACAATTTTTTTTATGTAAGAGAGTAATTTAGGTAGGAGTAGGTTAGACTGTGCAGAAGAGATGATTAAGAAAGCAGGGGAAGTCAACAGGTGGTTGTCACAGGAGGACACCATGTCTGCACATCCACAATTGTTTCCTCTGTCTGATGCTGTTGCACTGGATATCCCTTTTGTTGAGGGAGTGGAGTCCTATTGTGATGAGGTGGTCAGTGCCAACTCAGGCATCATGTCTTGAATCCACCGAAGGGCATCCTGGATGGGCCAAATATGTCAATCCACTACTTGCTCCACCACATTCTCAACTAAGTCTCATGGCCTGTGTGCCTTAGTAGACTGCTGCGTTCCAAGGTACCTACAGGACCTGTGCGACCACACCACCCCTGTGAGGATATGTGCAAGATCTTTATTAGTATTTATGTATTTAAAGCAAGGGATGCACAGCTATTTACATTAACTTTTTTTTAAATTAAGCAAGTCTGTTTTTGTTTTCCTTTCTTTTAATTCACTTTCTAAATAAATCTTTCTGCTGATGTCATTATCCTAAAATATAAACTGAGTGTTTTGAGATGATGAAGTGTGTTACAGAGTGCAGGATAGACATGGATTAAGCATTATAAGTATGCAAACTTAACCACTGCTGACTCCATTTTCTCTTTTCTAAACACAGAGATATTTGAGATATTAGGCTTGCTCATGCATTCCCAAGATCAGATTGCCTCAGTGCGGCTCATCCACAGCTAGCCAAGGACTAGTTATGTGAATCTGTTGGCATATTATCTCACGCATTAATGTGAGTCATAGAGATAATTATAACTCGGCCTAATTTGCATAGAACATGTGTAAATGAGCATGTTTTTACTTGAATAACTTTAATGCTACCATATTTATTTGTGATCAGTCAAGTTAGGTTGCAAGGGTTTTGGGAAAGTGCAAAGATTGACAAAGATAAGATAGCAAAAATATAATAAAATAAATTGTAAGCAGACTATATTCAGCTAATGTAGCAGTGATTAGTGGGAAATTGTGCTTTCTTTTGATTTGATTATCAGATGCTGTTGATTCATGTCAATAATGATGATGTGAATGTTAATTATCAGTGAGACTTCATGACAGTAGCAATGAAAAATGTATGAGGGAGTACCGCTGATGACAATGTGAAATACAAATGTTTTCAAGATTTCCTCTTTTTTTGACATTTACAGGGAAAGATATACAGACAAATAGTACATTATTTGAAGTGAGTGTATTCTGGTGTGCTGCATTTATATCAGTGCATTCTGCTGTTAGAATACAACCTAGTTTACTGTGGCATTTGTCACTTCCAATTCTGAATCAAAAACCATGGCAGTATACATGCAGAGAAGTGGTATGGGAAACAAAATAAGATGTCTGTGTCATGACAGATGATGTGTATTACCAGGATTTGTAAAATTTTGCAGTATAGATTAGTAAAAGACAATTTTTCTGAGTGTTGTTTCTCTTGCATTCTTTGTGTCACCAAAATGTTTTGGTAGTCAGATCCTTGATATATCTATGATGGAAAAAAGCACTTATTCATTGTTGTGTTCTTTGGCTGATGACATGATCAAGTATTACTTTTACATGCTGCTTTAGGTACAAAAAGTATAGTCACCAATTGTGAAGTAGATACAAAACACGTGATTTTGCCTTTTATAATGTATCTGTGGAAGACACAGAAATGCATCAAATTATGACTATGCATCACAAACAGGTGGGAAGGCAATTATTACCATACATTGCTTTACATCACTTCTCATTACCATCTCATTATTACCTCATTTGCATTATTTGGAGCCATTATGTTTTACCAGAAATGGCCTCTATGAATCATATTTTGGCTGAGCTTACGAGCAAATTACACCAATTGCCTTAATATATTCATGTAATGAGTGGGTCTACTTTTCTTTGTTGAAATGTTATTATTTTAAAAAAGAAAAGTAGAAGCTCACTTACACGAAAGTGCACTTAAACAAAAGTGCACTTTCTCGAATATCGGTTCAACGAAGTGGAAAAAATACAAAACAGGAAACACTGCAGCACCGAAGCACACTATGATGGGGAAAAGGGAATATACCTGTTTCCCTACTGTAGTGTGATCTCAGAGTTAGTATATTTAAGTAGTGGGTGTGTGTGCGGGGGCAGCCCCCTACATGGGGGGTGCAGGGGGGGCCTGTCCCCCTGCAAAAATGTCTTTTATGTGTTTTTTTTGTTTGTTTTTTTAACGGTTCGTTGAACCGGTATTTGCTAAAGTGCACTTTCATTTAAGTGCACTTTTGCGTAAGTCGGCCTCAACTTTTCTTTTTTGAAATATGAATGCCATCTACTTATTGTAGAACTGAGGATTTTTCTCCCTCACCTGGTCTACCACTCAGCCAGTTGGTCAGGCCTGCACCTATGCTGGTTGTCAAACCTGTGGCTGCACTGGGGATCAGAATGGATGATCCATGTAAGAGATGATAGGTGTTCACCAGACTCTTGCCAGATGTCAATCTTTTCCCACTCCATTCAACACATGGCTCTTTCAGTCTGCCCAGGAATGAGTCCTGCTGGAGGTAGGCCATGATTTTGGTCTCCTTATGAGGCCAGCTTGGAGCATGGCCTTATGCCTTTACTGATGCTACCATCTTTATTAGAGCCAGTACCAAAGTGAAGAATGTAAGTACAGGGCAGTGGTTTATGGGGTTGGAAACATACCCTATAGGATGTGACATCACTATAACCAAATCCAACTGTCATGCAGGGTCATTAAGCAAGGAGCTGCTATTATTGGCAAGTTTGCTTTTGCCAAAGTGGCTTGTCACATAGTACCTGAGTAGTAATGTAATTAATTAATTCTTTACATGGTCAGCAGCAGAAACAAGCAGTTTTACTATACCAGTAACTTTAGAAGATAGTAGCAGAATGTCTGAAAATGATTATATAGCTATATTTATGAGGCAGCCGAAGGAAAGTGTCACACAGTCACCGTGTATAAGTTATTTTATGCATTTATTTTGTTTGTTTACCGGGTAATGTCCGACTGGGCATGAGGCCCATTTTCAGTGGATGCTCGGGGAGAAAAGCTCCATACATAAAAATAGACAGCATTAAGCAATCAAACTGAACACACATTAATCAACTATGTACAAAGCTAGTCAGTAAAGAAATTAGTTATATAACAATAAATAGCAAATAGTTAAATTAACAAATTTAACAAAAAAATGGCACAGTGAGAGATAAAAACTGGTCTCATGAGTTAATAGTGAAAATACAGTAATTGCAAGAGAGAAATGCAGTCTACATAACAGTTGAAGACAAATTAGTATATGTGTATACATTAACTGTAATAATGGTAGGTTCCCACTCCCCACAACATGTTAGCAACCTTGCAGGAAGCAACACTGGATCACAAAATCAAGTACACAGTGATATTATACTGCAGGTTGTAGAGGGAGAAAACCTATGCGTCTCAACACCAGTGTTACCAGACCCACGGGAACACCTTCTGCATGATGGCAGAAATTCAGAGATATTGGTGTCAACTGTGACACTGACAGAGAGTCAGCTAGAAATGGTCAGAGGTTTGTAGGGTGTACATGAGGATTTCCAACACTACACTGAAGTTGCAGACAATATGAATAATGTCATGATTACCTGATATTTTGTATGGTGGCACACCAAGCATCCATGTCCACCTCCATTAATAGACTAGTGAGGACATGCCGGACTCAAACAGGAGTCAGTGTTGCAAGGGAAAGAGGATAGGGGTCCTGTCCAGACACATGGGAGCATATAAAATCACACTACAAGTGCTTCTCAAGATGGCACTGGAAATAGGAGGGGGGGACAAATACAGCAGGTTTTATGCAGACCATATCAGCATTCACCTACACATGCCCCCTTTGCATCACCCTTGCCCCAGGCATAACCTGTTAGGGGGATCAATCTGAGTGCTGTTCCTGCAATCTTTCTGTACCAGCATTTCAGAGATTAGTGGTTTTTTTCCTGCTCTTCACTAGAAGCAAAGTGGGTGAGGCCCTAGCTCTGGGACTGGCAAATGGTGCTGGGTGAGCCAACTAAACTCTGGTTGCCACTTCACCCTCAGCATAGCAAAAATGATGATTTCTATTTATGAGGACACATCATGGTGAGTATGACATAAATAAATAAGGTGATGTATCCTACCTTAAGAGACAACAGTAAATAATTTATAATATTTAAAACTGAGGAAACATTGCATAATAAAAAACACCATGTTATACTTTTTCTATTCCAGTGCAAGGTATGGACTTATGTTAAATTCAAGTTTAGATAGTTTAATAAGTGCAATTTGGCAAATTTCAAGCAGTCGAATACCAAAATAATATTTTATGTTAAATGTGCCATTTCAGCAGATTCAGTACGTTCATACTTAAATAAGTCCTTAAGCAAAATTTCTTCTGCAAAGCAGTTAAAAATATAAATATTCCTCATGTGATACCTTATGACATCTCTGAACTGATGTCAGTGACCAGTCAGGCATAACATTTATAAACAATAATATGAGTACTTGTTCTGAAAAAAAAATTATCTAAAGAGAAGAAGGAATGTCTAATGAACAGTGACAGCAGACCATGCACCAAATTGCATAGCCCACACATATATCAATTATATTCTATATGCTTATTATAAGAAAGGAAACGCTAACCTGAATGTCATGGTCCATAATTCTGGACTAGACACCACCTCCCTATCTGAGCAAGCATATGTATTGCATGAGCCTGTCACATGGCATCCCTTACAACTGCTGCCAATTGGCCATTATTAGTCATAGCAAGACTCAAACTGGGAGCCGCAGTGTTGGCATCATGCTGTGCAGAATGCAAAATGCAGTAAACATCCTGCATGCAGAAGCTGAGTCATACTGAAGGGTACCACTTTAATCATTCAGGCACCTGAAATTTCTTTATATCATGCCAAATACTCTCTTGATGAAAATACAAGTCTAGGACAGGGCTGTATTAAGATTATCTTCCGCAACTCCACTTGAATTTCTCACTGGTGCCGTAAAACATAGCTATAGTCAATATCTTGTATCACCTTAAAAACAGAGCATAAAAGAGAAAAGGGGAGACATAACAAAGGAAAAGTGGTGTAGTATTAAGCAATACACTTTATAATGAATAACTAATTAAATGATATAAACAATCTCCTTGACCATTGGGCATGCTACCTTGCTGGAAGAGGAGCAGAATGAACTAGTATGTTAGCTATAGAAATTGTGTGCACTGCCAGGATGTTTGACAGGCATGTTGGTGATGCAACCCCATGTATCACACACTACCTGGCAGTGATGGAATAAAAGCCCTTTTATTGCAGTATTGCTCTCCCCCTTGGACCAGATGGGTCCATAAATCCTACATAGGTACAGTCTGTTTCATCTAGCATTGAAGGACAATGTGCGACTTCATAAAAGGCACAAACATATCGAGCTCGGCCCAGGAGTGATACTGGGAAATAAATCTACCTATCCACATTTGCTAAGACTATATAAAGGAACTGTTGGATTGTCATCAAGGCAGAAGCCAGAGGAATAACACATAGGTCCTAAGCCTGTCTCTGGAAGGTCCCCATGGCAAGTTTAGTGAGGGCTATAAATACCTTAGTACCCTCAGGGATAGGAAGGCCAAGTACCCCCCAGTACCCACGTGGAGACTTTACATGTTCATTAAGACCCTTATGTTATCTCATTCCATTTTGAACCTAGCAAGGATTTCCTGATCATCAAAATTATGATGAGTTATTTCCTGTCTATATCTTCACCTTTTTGGCCAGAGAGCACCGCTGGGTGCCTCCGGTTTTGGCTCGGCCAAGATCAAACAGCTCGACCAGGCAATAACAATACTAGCAACAAGAGCAAACATTTTCACCAGTTACAAAGTATATAGAAGAGGAGCTATTCTGCCTTTTATAATGAATCTGAGCATAGTGTGAAAACCTATCAAAATAAGAGCATACATTGCAAACAGGCAGATGAAAGACATATTAGCATATGGCATTTTGTGTCATCTCATTACTATTTCATTTGCATAAGTTTGTTAGCATAAATGACCTCTATGAATTATGCCTTTGTTGTGCTTACACACCAACAGCACCAATTGCCTTAACTTATTTGTGTAATGACTATGAATATCACCCTAAATTTAAAAGTCTGCTGAGGCACAGCTACATGTGTTAGCAAACGAAAATGAAATTGTCCATTCAAATATTGTCACAAGCAATACTATGTCAAGCAGAATAAGAATGCTTTGAATCAGAATTTCTCTGAGAGGCAGATGCAAAAAGAAGTTTTGTAGTGCAGTGTTGGAAATATGTAAAGGTTCTAGATTAGGTGATGGTGAAAGACAAAACTTTTTTTGTTTGTGCTTTGAAATATAGAACATGTAGATAAGGCAATGGAGTTTGTTTCAAGAAATGTACTGATTTAACAAAAAGTTAACCAAGAACAGTAAACAGGACAATCTCAGTGTCATATAACTCTACGGGATAAATGAGTGTTCACTTACATGAAGAAATGTTAATATAATCAGACAGCATTATTGCCAAGAGACAAAGGCAGAGAACATGAATAATAATGTTGAAACAGATAGTTTCTAAAAATGAAAACAAAATAAGAGAACATTTTACAACCTTGTTGACTGACACTGACCAGCAAATGACATGGCAAAAACAATCTTAGAAATAGTTGACTTGTCCAAAAGAATATTGTAACTTTTTGTTCGGCATAAACAACACATAAAAGTAAACTCAAAAGTATTAAGTCAAGTGATATCACATCTCAAAAGGAAAGAATAACCATTTCACCCGCTATTGGGATATGAAAGAATGAAAGAAAAGTCAGTTTCAGACATGTCTGTAGCCTGAAAATGCAAAAAAAAGTAAAAAAAAAAAAAGATTAACAATACAGTGTTTGATTTTAAATCAAAAAACTAAAATGATCAAGATGAAAATAACATACCAAAGGCACAACTCCAAGAAACTCGAAGCAGTCTAACCTATACAACAAAAGAAGTGTAGATGAAGGTTAATGCTGGCATTGATCACAGAGGAAAGCAAACAGGATATACACAGAAATAAGTCAGCAAGCAAACGAGAGTAGTAGTGCTGAAACTGAATTCATCCTCAAGTCCTGCTAGACAGGGGTCCAGGGAAGTAAATAGTGTGGGAAGAAATAGGCCCTAGGGCCAATAGCCTAGTACCAACCTATGAACCTAAGTCTTGGTGAGTATCTTAAAGGTGGACCCTGTTTTTCACAAAATCTCAAGAAGATAGCACTAATATATAGACTGTATTTATATAGCATATATCATGGACAGAAGTAGGTCAAAAATTAATAAAAAAAAAAAAAAAAGATAGATGGGCTCACAACACCCAGGTTAAAAATAGTGCCCAATCCTGGTAGGTGCACTGGTGACAGGACTGAAAAAAATGACAGTGTAGAACCTCAAAATACAAAAACATTCTTTCAATGGGGCTAGGCCAGGTCCAGTGGGAGGATGCCCTCCTGTTGCAGAAGCAAGCAGCAGTCCACAAAAATCGCAAAAAAACTGATAGGCCAAAGAAGAGCCTTAAAGATGATAGAGTGGACTATTGAGGGTAAGAAAAAAATTATGTATTGTTACTATTATGCAAAAAGCCCAGAATTTCCAGACACAAGATATATAAAAAGATTAACAGAAAAATTAGAGGAAAGAAAAATACTTCCACAAGAAAAACTGTCACTAGCTTCAAATAAAAATTTATGTTCAACACAACAGATTTGTGAAAAACAGTAAATAGGTCAAGAAACGTTGACCTGTTCTGAAAAAGAAGCATCCAAGAAAGTGCAAAAATATAAACGACAAAACCTAGAGATTTTTGAAAGTATAAAAAAGAAATATGGACATGGGAAAGAAAGAAACATTTGATGTTGTATCTTTCGCCTTTTCCCGGTTAGGGGTCGCCACAGCAGAACTCCGGTCCGCTAATGATTGGCAGCAAATTTTTACATACTGAGTTGCCAGCCCTGATGTACAACCTTCAACGAAGGTACGCCTATTCACACATGTCTCCACACAGAAGACGCTTTAGCTGAGAATCGAACAGGACAACATCCTGCTGTGAGGCGACAACGCTACCGCAGCACCACCACCGCAGTGAAAGAGACATTTGATACAGTGCAATATTTATGCAAAGGTGAAAACCAAATTAATAAAAATAAAAAATGTAGCCCCAAAGATATTCAAAGCGAAATGCAGGCAAAGGCATCCAGATATGGAATATTTTGCAATAAAAAATAATATCAAAAAAGAGGGAGTGTAGAAAAGAAGATTAGTAAAGTAGAATTTAAAAAATAGAAGTTGAAGTTATGGAGTGCCTGCAAAGTGAAAGATTTGGTGTAGAGGGTCTAACACAGGTTATATCACAACATAATGGAACAAGTCCCCAAGGGGGAAACAAGAAGATCAAGAGACATCTGAAGAAGACAATGGAATATGGACATGGAAAATTTTACATTACAAAAAATAAGAAGACAAAGAAAGAACGTAGAAAAGAAGATTAGTAATAAAGAAGTTAAAGAAATAGAAACTGAGGCTATGGAGTACCTGCAAAGTGAATGGTTCAGTGTATAAAGACTAATTCAGAAAGCACCACAACAGAAAAGAGAAATGGACATCCAAATTAAGGGGAAACTAGTGGAATGGGAAGTAATTGGTCAGGTGCCATATCAAGATATTTTGGAGCCTTCCACAGGAAACAAGTGTGTACATTCGCTTAAAACTGGACAGCAAGAGAAGGAACAGGAAACTGTGGAAACTCGGATGCAGTCAATGCTGAGGAGTGATAGGCCAGTAAGTTCCCCTATGACAGAGCAATGGATGGCACAGGATGAAATTGAAGAGATTGTGCCACAGGAAGATGCTATAGAACTTTCTATAGGATGCCTACAGGGAACGGAAAACAAAAAATTTGCCTTCAGTTTAGAAGAAAATGAGATAAAAGAAGAATTGCTTGATTTAATAGAGATAGATACACATATCAAGATCAAACCCAAAAAGTCATAAGTTTGATAAAACAAATGAACACAGTTATTAGGACTGTCTATAGAGATCCATGTGATATAACAGAAGTAAACAGGATATATTACTGTGCAGCTAAATTAATAACTGATAAAGTTCTGCCACAAGAATACAGGGTAGTGAGGGAAAGAAAGGGGAGAAATCAAATACCATCATGGAAGTATTGAACAGAGAAAACTATAAAGCAATTAAGACAAGAAGTGTCACTGTTAGAAGAGTATAGAAGAGTGAACAGATCAGCAAACATACTTAGGAAGATAGACATGATAAAAGCAATGTACAGTATTAGAAAAGATTGGGATCTATCATGCACTATCGCAAATAACAAACTCAAAATTTCAGAACAGGCAGAAAAACTTAGAAGATACGCAGATAAATATAAAGGAAAAGTAGAAAATAATCATCTTATTGAGGACCCAAAAAGTTTTATAGAGCATTGGCAAGCAAGGAAAAAGAAACTGAAAGACTGTCAAAAAAGAAGAAATAGGTACATTTTGGAGATCCTGTGAAACATAACAAACATGATAAATGGACAGAAGAAGTAAAATAAAGAATAAGAAGTTTAAAAGTACAGGATATGAAATGGGATAAAGTAACAGCCAGAGAGATTGAAACAAAGTTAAGAAATGCCTGTAATTGGAAAACCACAGGCCAATATGCAGTACCTAATGTTTGGTTAAAAGTAATAACATCTTTGCATAAAGATTTAACATGAGTAAGAACTATTTATATGCACACTCAGAACAGACACCAACCTGGCTAACAAGAGGAAAAACAATGCTCCTACGTAAGAGCGAACTTGCAAGGCAAGGTACCCTAAAAATTATAGACCAATAACTTGTGACTTGCCTTCCATCGATGTATAAACTATACACTGGAATTGATGCTGACAGAGTTTATAGTCATTTAGAAGAAAACTCAATAATGGCAATAGAACAAAAGGGAAATAAAAGAAAGTCATATGGAACAAAGGGTCATCTGTTTAAAGTCAAAGTGGAGAACTGCAAAAAGGAGACAAATCTATGGTATGGCTTGACTACAAAAAAGCATTTGATAGTATCCCACATTCATGAATAAATGAGTGCTTAAAAGTGTATAAGATACACCCAACACTGATTGATTACATTACAGTGACCATGAAACAGTGGCAGACCACTTTGCAGTTAAGCCATGATAAAGGACAGATTATTATTCCAGGGATAAAAATTCAAAGGGGGATATTCCAGTGTGAATCTTTGTCACCATTGCTATTCTGTCTTGCCCTTAAGCCATTTACTCGTCTACTTAACAGGTTAGGCCATGGCTATAATTTGGCTCCTAGAAAACAACAAAGTGTAAAGACTTCTTATCTTCTCTTTGTTAATGATTTAAAACTGTATAGCTCATCAGATGAGGAACTGAAGGCACAACTGCACACTGTCAAAACTTTTTCAGATGATATGACTCTCATTTGATCTTGATAAATGTGCAAAAACAACCTTTAAAGCATGAAAACTGCAGCACCAAAAAAAAAAACTTCGGTTTGGGACAAGAATGTGATATAAAAGAACTTGAGCAAGAGGAGTGTTATAAGTATTTGGGAATTTATGGAGGATCAACAATAAAACATGAACAAATGTGAATTAAACTTAGTAAGGAATACTTTAGAAGACTTAAATTATTCCTGAAAACAGCATTGACATCTAGGAGCATTGACACAAAGGAAATGGACAATAAACACCAATAAGAAAGTGTCATATATACAGTTTCATAGAGCAGTGAGCATCAGATTTGCATGATGATTAACAAAGTGTACACACATACGAATTACGCCTGTTTGAAAATTGGTAAGTGGTGCACCAACATGAGCAGCATTGGTAGCATCAGTAAAAATAATACTATATGGCATATATTGTACTCAAATCCAGAACCATGAGTGTTGCAGTCTTACACTTACACCTATTGCCAGAAGAATGTTGAGGAAACAGTTGTGTATGTTGCACTTCTTTGCTGTAACCTGCAGTGTCACAGCAGTAAAACAAAGATTGCATACTCTGTATTAGAAGCCAGTACCATCTGTATTCCAGGCTGGGTTTTCACGATGGCCAAGGGCATTAACAATGGATCTGTTTAGTATTTTTGGCCTTCTGATTCATAGGTGGTCTGCTCTGATTTGTGCAAACCCGATAAACACAGCCATTACCTGCTTACGCTATTTGCACTATGTGGTACATCACACAAAAAAGGCAATTTAAAGGAGAGGAATAAGAAAGAAAACCTTAGTAATGGACACATATGAGGAAAATAAATGTCTGCTGTCAGATGTTAAGGCACAGTTTGGAAGAATCCACCACTATTTATTCATTACTGCATCAAGTTAAGATATACAAGGATATGCCATAATATTATTAAAGAATGCATTCTAGGTTCAGGACTTATCTTGCAAATGCAGCAGTTGAGACAATTTTATTTCAGGCCTAGAATTTCCTTATGTCTACTCCCATGGGATGGAAGTATGAAGGAAAAAACAGAATGTAGGCTAGATGGATGCTTTACAACTTGTTGAATAGTTCCACTGTACTGAAATCACCTGCTTATGTTATAATTAGCAGCTATGAAAAACATCTACTTCTTTACTGAATATGTGAACAATGTTAGTGCCTTTTGGAGCATGATGTGCACCTATGCACCACTGCAGACACCAACACTGTGCACACTGATGCTGAAAGAAGATGAACACAAGGGAACTTATTAGTTTTGCCTGTGCCTGTTATATCACCCAAATATGCAGTTCAAAAAATAGAGGGAAGATGGCAGAGCCTGTAGTAGAACCTACGACCTTCTATACTCTAGCCCTAGACATACACATGCTGCCACAGGAATAGTTATATGACATGCAACGAGAAACCTGCCATTCATTGCTCCATTTCCTGCATTAACTGCTGCATCACTCAACGGACGAAAATTAAAAAATGGATTTTAATGTAATGCAGATAGATAAGATACATTTTAACAAACAGTAAAGGGGATGACACAGAACTTGGGAATTGTTCACTGCTTGCATGCACTTTTACACTTCACAGATCTACATGTACACCTCTGTAAGTGTAACCTGACACCCCCCGATGTTATCATTCATTGTTGCCATGTATTCAACATGAACACTGTGGAAGTGCCTACATGAAGTGAACATCCCTACAAGTTTTTAGGATTCAGCAATTCTAATGAGTTTTGACCTCATTTGCATCTTCACGGTGTTGACAGCCTTGAATCTACATGCTTGGAAAATGTATAGAAAGGGGAACTGAGGGGAGCCCAATATTGTATAGTCAAGGGAGGGTATTGCTCTGGTGTATATATGTGCATACAGTAATTCAGGTTTGGCATTCTATATTTCATGGGGCTTACACTTTTAGCTGTATATATTAGTTACAGTTACATTGTTCATTTGGGGTGGGGTGCAAAGCGGCTTTTATGCCACAGCACTTAATAAAAACGTGTTGCTTTTTTAACATAATTTTCTAGCATCCAGTTTGACTGTGAATGTCATAATGTGTGTGTGGTTACATGTTAGAGTCTGTTCTGTACAAATGTATGGAAAATGACTTACTCTAGTTTCAGTGTAGACTCCTGTATTTGATAAACTTTTACATACATGGCCAACACAAACACAAAGTCTATGCAGTTACTTTACAACTTGTTGAATCACTCTACCATGTTTATTTTCTTCATTAGCATACAGTTCAGCTAGTTATGCTGTAATTGCATGCCGCAAAAGTTTCTGTGTTTGCACTCCATTACGTGGAGCTTACTAAATTTAAAACATTTTGCAGCCATGTGTGCATAGTGCTGCAATGCACACACGGTCAAAATTATCATCTATACTTTATTGAATCCCTTCACAATAAACTTTCCACCAGCAGTTTCCAACTTGAATGGGTTGAATTTGGCTCTGTGCTCCCACCAGAGTGCAAAAGAACCATCTCAATGAAAAATGAACTAGTTTTGAGATCCAGTGCAGTAACAGATGCTTTACAACAAAAGTCAGAATTCCTGCAGTATCAGACGTCCTTAGAAACAAGTTCACTAACCCAGAGCAATGTTTACAAAATGCAGAAAAAAGTGTGCAATGTAAAAGAACTACACCACAGAAAAACTTTGAAAAACTTTTAAATATTTTGGTAGACTCGGGAGATCTATGACAAACTCAGAACGGCTTTTGCAACATCAGTGGATATTAGAATATATCAGAATACTGTTAACACAAACTAAAAGCAGTACAGTAGCAAACACGTGGCATTTCTTTGACAAGTGCAGGCTGAAAAACAGTGATAAATTCAACAAAATCAATTAATGCCACGCATAAGTGTTAAATACCACTGAGACAGTTAGAGCAAGTGCAAAAATACTTATATTAGCTTTGTATGGCCAGATGGTTTTAGAAGCAATCCAAGACTTGTAGTCACAGGTGTCCAAGCCAGGTTCTGAATAAATGAGCACAATCTCACAAAATGTAATATGACTTTGTGTCTCTCTGTATGTAAGCCCCTGTAATCAATGGGTGTAGCACTTTCAATGATCAATGCTACTTTTGTCTTCTTTTCATAGACTACTATGACTGGTTTTCTCACATCTATTTTTTTGAACTGTTGGTAATGTGTGATCCCATATGATATAAACTTCATCATGCTCTATAAACCTATGTGGTTCATGTTTCCAGTGCTTCTCAGCTACTTCAATATTGTAATGTTTGAACAATCCCAAATGCAACAATCTTTCAATATTATTATGCCTTTCAGTATACAGGCCCTCTGCCATTAGTGTACCACACAAAGCAACAAGATGTGCGACTGTTTCCAGTTCTGTATTTCAGAACCTGCATTTATCATTTTCTCCCAAATGTTCAATGGATTTTGTAAACCAGCTTGTACATTGTCCACTATCCTGGGCTTCCAATATTAACCTTTCATCTTTTGCTTTAATTTCACTTCTCCTTAACCATCCC
Source organism: Protopterus annectens (assembly GCF_019279795.1). Lineage (NCBI taxonomy): Eukaryota > Metazoa > Chordata > Ceratodontiformes > Protopteridae > Protopterus > Protopterus annectens. The sequence continues at coordinate 1,755,624,547 of NC_056737.1, read as the reverse complement.
TGTGTCAGATCTACTCAACATGAGATTTTTTGGAGTTTTCTGTACTTGCAACTATATTTATGCCTTTTTCCATATTTCTTGCCTTCTCACCTGATCCTTCTCCTTTCTCCTTATATTCTTTCTTTTGTTTTTTGGCACATTCAGTCACTGCCTGATTTTTGTCTGCTTCTGATTTAGTTTCCTTTTCTGCTTGACACTGATATGCTTCTACTAAATGTCATCTTGATGAGATTTTGTAAAAACTGGGTCCACCTTGTCAATGTACACAACAAGACCTGAAGATGAATTCAATTCCAGCAATAATATTCTCATTTGTTTGTTAAACTTGTTCTCTTCACATTTCAAAACATTCACTATGTTTCAATCTAATGAGGTCAGTGGGTATGTATGCATTCGTGTGATTGCAGATCTATATATGTAATCAATTTTGAGGAGGTCCATACCTCCTTCAGAATAAAGAATATATAATCTTTGTATGGACTGATTTTTCTATATAATTTAAGTGTGAAGCATTTTTCTTGTTTTTCTGTTCAACTGATCCAGTACCTTTTGGGGGCAGTCAGTCACCCCAAAACTGTAAATTAAAACAGAAAGAGCAAATTAGTTTATAGCTTTTACTTTGTGTCTAGATGTCAGGGCTGTTTTTGGTATTAATTTTAATCTTCTAAAATATTCCTTACTTAGTTTTGTTTGCATTTATTCATGTTTTATTGTCAATCCTTCATCAGTTCCCATATATTTATGCACTCCCTCCTGTGCATGTTCCTTTATATCACATTCCTGTCATGGACAGATATTCTATTTGTGCTGCAGCTTTCCTGCTTTAAATGTTACTTTGGCATATTTATCAAGACCAAATGACATTCTTATATCACTTCCAGTTGTGCTTTTAGATCCTCCTCCTCTGATGAACTATCTAGTTTTAAATTACCCACACAAAGAAGATTTGAAGTCTGTGCACTTTGTTGTTTTTCTGGGAGTCAATTTTAACCATGCCCTAATCTGTTAAGTGGACAGCTTAATGGGTTAAGGGCAAGACAAAAAAATTATGGTGGCAGAGTCACCATGAAATATCTCCCTTTGAATTTTTATCCCTGGGATAATAATTTGTTTTCTATCATGGCTTAGCTGAAAACTGGTTTGCCACTGCTTCATGGAAACTGTAAAGAAATTGATCAATATATGGTCTATCTTATACACCTGTAAGTACTCCTTTATCTATGAATGTAAGATGCTGTCAAATGCTTTTTTGTAATCTAGCCATGCCATACTTAGATTCTTCTACTTTTTGCAATCCTCCATTATGACTTTATTTAACACCAAATAATCCTTTTTTCCATATGACTTTCTTTTGTTACTCTTTTGTTCTGTTGCCATGATTGAGTTTTCTTCTAAATGGCTATAAACTCTGCTGACAACAGTTTCAGTATATAGTTTATACATAATCGGAAGGCAAGTTATTGGTCTATAGTTTTTAGGATAACTTGTAGGCTCAGTCTTAAGGAGGAGTATCATTTTTCCTGTTGTAAACCAGGTTGGAGTATGTACTGGGTATGTAGTATTTCTTACTCAGGGCTAAATCTTCATGTAAAGATGTTACTACTTTTAGTCAGAAGTTAAGTATTGCATACCGCTTAGGCTTTTCCAGTTGGGAGCTTTTCTTAATTTGGTTTCACTTTCTCTGGCTGTTACTTCATCCCATTTCAAATCCTGTACATTTGAACTTTTTATTGTTGTTTCTTTACTTCTTCTCTCCATTCACCATGTTTCAGAGTCTTTACAGATATTTCTCAAAAATGTGTCTATTTCTTCTTTTTGGTGGTGTTTCTATTCCTTTATTTTTGTTTCCCAATTATCTATAAAACTTTTTTGGGTCATCAATGAATTGCTTATTTTGTACCTTTTCTTTATATTTACCTGCATATCTTCTAAGTTTTTTCTACTTGTGTAATCTTTAGTTTATTATCTGCAGTAGTGTATGACAAATCCTGGTCTGTTCTAATACTGCTTGTTGCTTTTATCATGCTTATCTTTCTATGTATTTTTCTTGATCTGTTCCCTCTTCTATACTCTTCTAACAGTGACACTTTTTGTCATACTTGCTTTATAGTTTTCTCTATTCGATACTTCCGTGATGGCATTTCACTTCCCTCCCTTTCCCTTTTTGCCTTGTATTTTTGTAGTAAGAATTTATCTGTTGTCAATTTAGCTGCTCAATAATATAGCATATTTACTTCTCTTATGTCACATGAATTTCTGTTAATAGTCCTGATTGTGTTCATCTGTTTGTTTTATTGTTTATATTTTCGCACTTGCTTAGTCGCTTCTTTTTCCAAATGGTCCAAGGTATCTTGGTCTATATAATGTGTTAAATGAATCTGTTGTATTAATGAACGCAAATTTGCATTTGAAGCTTTTTACAGTTTTTCTTGGGCAAGTATTTTTCTTTCCTCTAATTTCTCACCTAGTCTTTTTAAATATCTTCTATCTGGAAATTCTGGGCTTCTTGCATAACAGTAATTCTTTAGTATCCTCAATAGTCCACTCAGTCAACTTTATAGCTCTTTTTTGGCAATACAGTTTTTGTGTTTGATTGTTGACTACTACTTCTTTCTACAACAGATAGACCATCCTCCCACTGAGCCTGGCCTAACCCCATTGTAGAAGTGTTTGCATGTCTTGAAGATTCTACACTGCAATTTTTTTCAAGTCCTGACACCAGTGCACATACCAGGATTGGGCACTTTTTTATCCTGGGACTTGAGTACCCACCTGTCTTTATTTTTTAACCTACTTCTTTTCATGATTTATGTTGTATAAAATACAGCTTATATATCTGTCTATCTATATATCAGGATGAACATGTCGTCTTGAACCGGTGTGGGCAAGACCAGCAGAACCGTCCCCCAGGGGCTCTCTCCTCTCTCTCTCAGGGGGCCATAAAGAAATTATCAATTCTCCCCACACACTCCATACACATGTCAAGTTGGTGTTTCCATCCTTCTATTTATGACACTATTCTTCACAAAGGCTGTATCTATATATCAGTGTCATCTTGGTGAGATTTTGTAGAAACTGGGCCCACCCTGTGAATGTACTCAACAAAACCTGAAGATGAATTCAATTCCAGTAATACTACTCTCACTTGCTCGCTAATTTTATAATCTGTCCATCCTGCAAATTGACGGGACACGTGTAGCAAAAGCAACAGCTTCAGCTCTGCTCAAGTAGAGGCGGTCCTGAGTAAAATAAATCATTTGAATGAAGAAGAGGATCTGATGTCAGCAGCAGCTAGGACTGGTACTGGGGCAGAGAGAATTGGATCTTTTTGCTTGACTCTCCACTATTTTGTCCTGTAGCCTGAATTCAAGTTTGCTGCTTTTAGGACCAGAATATTGCAGACAGGAAGAGCCCTTTTTCTTTACGCAGAGTTTGTCTTTCCCCACAGCTATATGGCCATGGACTCAGTGTATTTAAGTAAAGGGATGTGGGATGCAAGCAACACTTGCCATCATGCAAAACACTTTTCTGTGTTGTTTTGATATACATGATGTTTGTGTCTGTCACCGTTTGTTTCTCTTTAGGCAATGCTGTGTATTTATTGGTAGGAGGTGCAATGGTTTTATGTTCATTATTTTGTCATATGTCTATTCACTTGTTACCATTAATTCTTATTTATTCAGTAAAAATAAAATAGGTGTAGGTTGCACCAAACTGGACAGTTGTGCAGTTCTAATCTTTAAATAAGAAAAAAATTATAGATAAACAGGAAGAGCTACATTTAGTCACCTTAAATATAAAACTACATTATACCTCACAGCAAAATTGAAAAGCTTTCAACCATAAGCTGCATGCAGTATTTATTTAAAAGAGAGATAGTAAGAAAGGATGCAAGCTCTAAAGTGTTAGGAAGATGAGTAGTTAGTGAGGGAATATAAATGACACAGATATTTGCAAAATGTTTTTTAACATATTTATAGAGAAGGTGAATAAAACTATGAACAGTAGAGAAAAATAACCTTGAATGTATTTTTGGTTCCAAAACAGTCAGAAGAGAGCAAAGAAGCAGATACAAGGAAATATATGACTGTGAAACAAAGGAGATGATTATGAAGTTAAAGGCAGGAATATGCTTCAGAATAAGATAGTTTAATGATAAGAAATTAGTAGAGATGTACCAGTGACTTGAAGTTTGCATGCATTCAGATTTTAACACCTGAAAAAAGATTATTTACCCCCAATATCATATAGAATCATGTCTATGTTGTACATCAATTACAAGTTATACACTGAAAGAGATGATTTCCTACTCTTGGTTGAGTGTCATAAGGACAACGTTTTGACTTGTCGAGTTCATTTCCCAAGTTTTGATCTCCCTGCTCACTCTTACTCCTAGGAAATCACTGCTGGCTAGGCTTTTCCTTTTACACTGGCTGTTATTCAGCTTATATAGGCTTTTTTCTTTCATCCATTGTTATATAGACAAGGCAGGTGCTTGCTCCCTGCAGAAATACTTTTTCTTGTTATTTTTGATGAGCTAAGGATAGCTATATAATTTGTATGTACAATTTTGCCAAATGCTGTACCCCAGAAAAAAATTGTTTAGTGGTGCATTATAGGTGAAATAAGATAATGTTATAAGTGGGTATAGTAGACTGCAACAAGGATGGCAGTGGGGATTTGCAAATCTGGAAGTTATGTTCAGATAATGCAGTTTAGGATGATTTTGCAGATTCTGATAAGATACATAACAAGGACAAGAAAAAGGGAGTGAAAGGCATTAAAAGTGAAGGATACAGAAAAGACAAAAGAAAGGGAGGGGGAGATTAGGGGCAAATGATTAAGATAGCTGAATGTTATGTTTTAAAAAAGAAATGAAGAAATTAATTTTGAAAAATGTGTTTAGAAACATACTCATACTATTTGCCTCAAATGAATTTTGCAAGATTAGATTGAAACTGAAATGGTATGAGTCTTTATGACACTCATTTAAGTTCAAGTTTATTACCGTTCTTAAAAATTTAACACTTTATTAAAGAAAACCATCACTCAGACAATGCAAGCAGTTATAATGGACAAATAAGTAATCTCTAAAGGTAGGCAAATGATTTGCTAAAATGTTGCTTACTAAACAAACTACAGTTAAAGTGAGCAGTATATCACTTAAAATAACAATGTAACATATTTTCAGAGATATACTACAAAAACCAACACAGCTACACATGGTGCAACATAATATCAGGCACTCCCATAGCAGATGATCCGAAACTCTCACAACATGAAGAAATTAAGTCCAAGTAATTGCACAACACTGTCCTAGCATCTTTATTTAGCCTTTCAATAACACCACAAAATATGAATAGCTGCCCTTTACCATTGATAAAATAAATAAGATTAGGCAGATGAAATTTACAATGGCAGAACAAAATCCCAGATAAACATTGTCAAAGTCCAGAAAACCAAATACCACAGACAGAAATAAAAAAGAAACACTCCAGCCACTCAAATATTCACTATTTTTTCCACCATATTTTCATCCACTTACCAGGCCTCCAAATCACTAGTCTACTTTCAGAAAAACAGCATCTGTGGTAAAAGAACTCTGGCTAAAAACACTGATTGCAATGTCCATATTTGCAGCCATTCCACCTCCTTAATTCTTCAGAGGAAAAACATTAACTCTTTAGGGGGTACATTTGCACTATTTCACTATTTATATTTTACTATTAAACAAACTACATACAACATGAAAGATAAAGCAAATCCATTAATGAAATATAAAATGAAGAATGGTCTGCAGTCTGGTTATCACTTGCAGCCATTTTTCAGAGCATCACTATGCAAAGCAGGTAGTGCAAGATATCTATGCAAGTTCAAGTTTTTTTTTTTTTTTTTTTGAAAGTGGTTAAACATTGGGTGAATTGCTATTGCTTTATTAATTCCAGTATTCCAGTTTAGCTGAGGGAACTACAGATGAGTGACCCCAATAGAAAAGATTATAATCCCAGAATGAGTGGGATGTAGTCAACAAAAGCAGTGACCACTAGCTAGGTAGTTAAGAAATGTACTGACTTTATGGTAGAGAGACTTTTAATAAATATTTAAGGCTGGGGACCAGAATGGTAAAGAAAAATTGGTACGGATTTTGAGTAAAGAATTCTAAGGATACACACAGGAAAGTAAACTGACAAACCCCTGTTAAAAAAAAAAAGATTCCAGTCTACCAAATTCTGCAATGTCTGATTTGCTGGATAAAGCTAAGTATATTTTAACTTTTGAAGAGTTGAAGAGGTTATGGGAAAGGGAAATAAGAGCATGCAGGAAGAAGTATGAGAACAGATGGGCAAACCTGGTACAATTAATATGTATATACTCCAAAATAGGTAAATATTAGAATAATGTAAATTAATATATTGGGTAAGGGTTAGGAATGGAAACCCATTTTGAGAAAGGTTTAGATTACCTGGCATAACAGGAGAAAAGAACTGGCCATGGGTATTTGTTATACTTGGCAACTATCCTGAAGTCATTGGTGATCAAAGAAGTAACAAGGAAATGGAAATCAATGGAGCTTAAAAAATGAGAAATTGAATAGTAGAGATACAGAATGAATATGGCACATAAATGCAAAAGATGAAAACCAAAGGGCTGGAAGAAATTTAATTATAACAGAGAAGATGGGCATAGAGAAAAATGGAAGAGTATACATCACTGGGTATAATCTGGCAGGAACAGAAGGATAAGGTGTTCATTCCTAGGACAAGAGAAGTTTAATCCTTAAAATCTTTTTTTTTGCTACATTGGAAAACTAAATAATAACACCAAGCATTGCCTTTAACTTATTCAAAATGTGACCACTTTCATTGACCTGGTGGACATTGCCAACATAGTAGCAAACATATTTGGTACAAATTTCACCCCAGAGACTTTCCAAAGCCCATTTATCCCTAAAGCTCATGGACAGTCCCCCTTCATTACTAAAGACCATGTACAAAAGGCACTCTCCACAACTAAAAGTACTTCCACCATGGGACCTGTTAATATACCTGTTAGTACACTTGTTGTTTAATAAGCAGTACTAAACAAGCCCTGGATGTACTTTTTAAAATATTTAACCTGAAGTTTAGACACTAGTTTATTCCCTGAGGTTTGATGCATAGCAGTAATCATCCCATTTCACAAAGGTCATTTTACTATTGACTCCAGGAATTGCAGGCCCATCAGACAGATGTAAAGCCATGCACTATATTGTAACTGACCTTATAAACTATTATATTAAAAATCTCAACAAGCTAGATTCACAGCAGTTAGGCTTTGTAAAGATTAGATCATGTCTAATGAATCTTTTTAACTTGTATTACACGGCAGCGCAAGCTTTTGACAGAGGTTCTATTGTCTACGTGGCATACTTTGACCTGGCCCAGGCTTTTGCTACCATACCCTATGTTAGCATATAGTAAGCTTCATGCATGACAAATAAATACCAATGTGTCAAATTGGATAATGAGCAAAACCCACTCAGTATGGATAGAAAATGCCTCTTCAAAGAGAAAAAAAGTAACCAGTGGTGCCCTGCAGGACTCCATGCTTGGACCCATTTTGTTTGGTATTTTCTTTTCTGATCTGTAGATTACGAAATGTGTCTTCTGGCTGACCAAATTTGTGGATGACTGTAAACAGGGAGTCATTGTCAAATCACCTTCTGGCTAACCACTAGTCAGTACAAACATTGGCTCTAGATGATGGTCACTGTTTATGTGAAACCTCAACCCCATACGCAAAATGAGAAAAAGGGGCTTAATGACAATGTGGATATCCAAACCTTATAATAAAAACTTAAAACCTGTAAATACTTGTTGTACTAAAAATGAGATTAAATTAAATGCTAAAAATGCAATATTGTCACATTTGATATACTATCCTACCCTCCAGCATACAGCATTGACAAAACATCACTCCAAATGAGAATGTTATTGAAAATCACAGAACTTGGGTTGATAATTCCCCTTCCTTTGATCATCACTTAATGTCAGTACTCAGAATGTCATTCTACTTAGCATTGCTGATCGTCAAAGGAATTTCATCCAGGGCCAAAGACATGACCGTCCTATTATACTTAGGACTAATTGCACCAATTATTGAATACAGTTACCTTTTGTGATGTACCTCACTGGACATTTCAAACAAGCAGAAATACACCAGATGTTCCTAACCAAGATGGTCACAGGCTTAAAAGTCCTAAGCTATCGGAAAAGCCCAAAAACACTGTCACTGTATTCAGTGTCTTATAAGCTCATATAGAAAGATTTATGCCTTGAATTCTAAGACATAAAACCAGTGGCTCTGGATCTTTTCTATCTCAACAAATCAAATAGGCTGTCAAAAACAAGGACACAAGATTTAAATCAGCATCTACAGAAAACTTAAACAAAATGAAGAGATATTCATTACACAGTACCTTCCACATCTCTGGAATAGACTCCCACTACAAATTAAGCAGTGATCTATGATCTTCTTTCAAACGGGGACTGGATGATTGGATAGTATTCAAACGTTCACTCCTGTATTAACTGGCCTGTCCCTCAATGAGATTGGATGTTCAGGCTGAGGGTGCTTACTGCAAGGTGTAATGGTTGTAAGACTAAATTCCTTTATACTTCCAAAGACAATATAAAAATCTTTACCCCTTTTTCCTACATTAACTATCCTCCTGTATAGGTTCATTGCCAAGTACTAGTCAAGCTGTGCTTACAGGCCATTTTAGGCCTAGCCAATTTCCTTTCTTGTGCTCATAATAAGCTATCCCATTTGGATATAGACTAGCCTTACTGATCCCATGGTTGATAAGTATATATTAACTCTAACGAGAAAAGCAAAAACACAGATTGTAGAATGAACACAAATGAAGACCATTAAACCTAGGACCAAGGCATTCAGTTTAATAAAGTGGAATCAGGTCTGAGGTCTTCACCTTTATTTGTGTTCATTACCCCTGATGAGAATAACTGGCGTCAGTTAATCTCCATCTTTCCCTTACGTCTTGTAGTTTTGCTTGTGCTTTATGTAAACTTTATTGACTCTAAGGAAAAGCTCATCATTTCTTGTTAACTGAACTTACTACTGATGTACTATTCCTGATATGTCAGTCAGTCTATGCTTTACCTAGAACTGTGAGAAAATACTAGTTTCCTGTTTTCATTTCCTATATACTTTGGATAATGGTTTGTTCCCTAGGTTACCTGGCTTGTGTGTTCAAAATTAGGGCAATGCCTGAATGAACAATATGTTGTTTACCATCTGTGTGCATGTTTTTGGCATTGCTCAACATAGCTTTCCTTCTTTCTGTGTAGGTCTTTGGCCCAGGCATACCTCTCAACTGTCCAAATGTTTGCAGAATGTCCATATTTTTGCCTCATTGTTTTTGGTCTATTTCTCATAAAATGTGTGGTTTTCTGCCAGATTACTGATGACTGAAGACACTAAACAATTGAATACATTTGAATTTCAAACTTAATATCTTTCAGAAAGATACATGCTAACACAAATCATGTAATTTTAGTGGAGACTGCAGTAGGCTCATACTGTATAGTGATAGATGAGGAAGTGAATACCATGGTCATATGGCCAGCTAACTCTCACAACATGATGATGTACCATGAATAGCAGAATTCAGCTTAAGATAGAACCTTGTGGTATTCTGCAGCAAAGTTGGTAGACTGTCTTATGCTTTGGGATCTGTTTACAAAAAAGTTAGTACCTAATACAGATGATGATACCTAATTCAAAAGCGAGAATTCAGAGCCAGTAATGTAAGATATCGAGTAATTGCATTCAAGTATCCCTAAAATACCATTTTATTTACTACAGCTTTGATTATCATCTTCTAAAGGTGGCAGATTTTAATAAAATCTCCCATATTAATGTGGTGTCAGTAAAATGCATTATTTTATGTATATCTGTAGCTATCTAACTAGCTATTTCTATATCTGCATGTATATATGTACAAAACACATGCACAAATACAATCCCCTACACACACACACACACACACACACACACACACACACACACACACACACACACACACACACACACACATATACACACCACACAAAAATTCATAAGTTGTATGCCTATCATTCTTTTAAGTAGCTTTCACAATGGATTAAGTAGGTTGACTGTTAAAAGTTTGACTTCCTGCACCATGTGTTTGCTGACATTCTGTAGAGAGATGAATAAGACATTTTTTGTAGAGCCTTCTTGTGTTTCACTCTGCGATTTTTACATTTAAAGATTGTGATTTGTGTGATATATAGTATGATGTAAGTTCAACAGTTTCAAAGATAGCAAGAAGCAAATTTGTACTAGGATGTTTTCTATTTTAATTTTTTAATCACTTGACAGGGCCATCTTTGAGACTTTACATTTGAGAATAAGAAGAGATGGATGACATTGTGAGTTGAAGGACTTGTAGACCCTCAAGACTGTATTATACAAGCAAAGTATTTAAGTCATCATCCCAACACTGTGTAATATTGCTACAGGAAAAATTTTGTGTGAAACTCAAATTCTTTAATCCTTTGTTAAATGCATATATATTTTAATAGCTTTCCAGAATATGGAAAGGAACAGCTACAATGTGAAATATTAAATATGTATTGTCTATTGTAATCATTTAAATTCATGATATAATAAAAAATGAATTTACTACAGTTTCAGTTATCTAGCAGGGCATAGCTAGACTGAAATAAATATAATATGAAGTAATAAGATTTTATTTTTTAAAAGAAAAGTAAACATACAGAGCATGGAGAACAGCACCTGGGCTAAGATAGAATAAAGAAGAGGCTGTGTATTCTATAATCATTGATATATCAATCACAGTACTAAAATTAAAGTTGATTAAAGCCTCCTTTATCCCTCACCAGCTGGCTAAACTCATTCAAACAATTACTAAACCCTAACTAAACAAAAGTCATGTAGCTTGGAATCCACCCAAAATTCAAGTCATTCCCTTCTGAATTCATTATCTTTGACCGCCAACTCCTTCTAGAAACCATCACTTTATTGAATGAAAACCTTAACATCCAGTTTCACTTTCACAAAACCAAGCAAGGATACAGCAAACAATTTTCTGGATTTGGAATAACTCTCACTAATTAGAGAGAGCAAAAGAGAGAGAGAGAGAGAGAGAGAGAGAGAGAAAGAGAGGGAGAAGACACAGCCTGAAAACACTGTTCCAGTAATTTCCTCGGCCTCAAAGAAAAACATTACCTTTCTGCAAACAACTGCCAAAAATGATGCTGTTCAACTTTCTGCATCTGATTTCCTTTCTTATTTCAGCAACCTTCCCAGCCTTTTCTCTTGCCAATCATAAACTGACACTCCTACTTCCTCTCCATACCCCCCCTTCATTCAACTTTGGATCTGTCACATACTACAGCATCTGCTTGAACAGATTGAACTTGATAGTTCCTCTTTGGTACTGACAACCTTCACACATGGTTTATTTATCACTGTAGACTCAACATCATAACCCCACTAAAACACATCTACAACCTGTGTATCACTCTTAAACTTATGAATAATATCTGGAAAAATGTAATTTATAAAGCCTCTCCCTAACAAAAAAAAAAAAAAAAACATCCCTCCAATCTAGCACTGTTTCAGCCCATTTCTATTCTCTCTGCCTTAGGAAAGATTCTGGAAATTTTAATTTATTTATAACTTACTCAGTACATCAACCAATGCCAGCTTTGCTCTCAAAAGCAGCATGGCTTTTGGTCTGTTTGCAATACATTTTCCAGCTATCTGGACAGTAAGCAATAACTTCCTTGTTGGAAAGGGCAAAAGCCTAATTACTGGAATAAGTTTTATTGACCTTACCAGAGCCTTTGATCGTGTTGCTCACTCAATTCTCCTTGACCACCTCACTGAAAAAGGCATTAATGATGACACACTGCCCTGGATCAAAAACTATCTCTCTAACTACTATTTCCTAGTTAATTTCAATTCATCTACCTCTACATCAGTCCATCTGCAGACAGGGATTCCCAACAATCTACTTGCACCTCTCCTCTTTTCTATTTACATTAACAAACTTTCTTTAGACTTACCCTATCTTCCTCTCCTGCTTTAGGCTGATGGTATGCTCTTATTCTAATCCAATCATTCTGTCTCTTCTCTTCAACTCAAACTTCAGGCTGATTTATATTCCTTTATTCAATGGTTCAGTGATAAACAATTACTACTTAACTCCTTTAAAACAAAAAAAAATGCTTTTTAGCACTAGCCAAAATCTCACTTCACTCCACACCACTAACATGCTTGATCTTTACAACACTATTGAAATTGTCACTTCATTCAAATACCTAGCACTTTGGTTGGAACTCTTCCTAAATTTCCAACTCCTCCTGGACTACAAAAAAAAAAAAAAAAAAGAAAAGCAAAGAAAGCAACTCAACTGTCTCCTATTTTGGACTAAGAGACTGTACCCTTCTCTCTCTAGACCCTGTAGAAATTCCATAGGTAAAGGTATCTTACTGGATTATCTAGAATATTGTCTCCTGATAATTATTGCAGCTTCTAAAAGAAATATATCCACCATTCAGTCTGTTTTAAATGCCATTTGGAGATTCATCACTTTCTCCTTGTAGAAATGCACACTACTGCAAACCATTGAAAAAGCTATTCAGAGATGCACCGATATGTAAATTTAGACATTATAACCACTCATGTCTTCTCCTCCAAGCAACCCAAACTAGGCTTCAATGCAGTGACCATGCTTTATCAGTCCTTAGTCCAAAACTATGGGACTCTCTCCCTACTTTTCTTAAAGATCATTCTGTTCTGTTGTCAAATAAAAGCACATTTCAAGACTCTAGGGAAATGCAACTGCTATCTCTCTGGTCATATAATTTAACTTCTTCATTCCCTTCTTCTCTCTACATACCTTTTTCTGACTGTTTTTGATTGTATTTCTTTCAGCATGCCATCTCTGATGCCAGGATATATTTACTGCATGCAACTACTGTATATTTCAGTCACTCTGTATATGTCAATTATCTATTGCATTTTTACTCTCAAGACAACTATGGTATTTACTTTGTATATACTTTAAGTCTACATTGAAATTTGTATTTCTGTCTCTAGAAAAGTGCAGAACTGCTCACTCCCCAAAATAAGCAAACTGACTACAAACCCTATACAAAGCAGTTGTACTGGTAGGTAAACTATTTTTTCAAACTGATAAACCAAAACTCTTCCAAAAGTGCAGGAAGACTAACCGTCAGAAATACAATCTAAAACCTCAGATCTCAGACAGATTATACCCCTTATCTTTGTATCAACTTCAGAAAATACATCAACTGCAGTTTCTCCATACTAGGCCCCAAAATTAGGAAACTATGACACTGACCATAAGGGACTCTGACAGTCTACTTCAGTTTAGGAAATCTATCAAACACCACCTTGTTAATTCAGCAGAATGACACTTCTTTCTAAAGGTAATGCAGCTTAATGCTGTAGCACCTCCTATCTGCTGCATAATTTCCTATTTACTCTGTCCAAGAAAATGATTATTGAAAAATATAACACATTTATAATACTTACAAAGAAAGAAAGATTACAATAAGTGGCTTCAATAAAGATGAAATCATGCAAAATGTTATCTACATACATTCATTTTTCTACTGAACATCTTTTTAATTAAACATCATCTAGTCTAATTTATTAGAACAATTATTGTCATTAAACTGATTTTAGGTTTACACAATCAGTTTCTTTTTTATTTATAATAGCAGCAAGATATAAGAATGATCCAAACAGAGGTAAGTAATCTAATTTCTACTTTTTAGTAATCACTTTTCTGGCAACAGACAGAAGACTCCAAAACAAAGAAATTTCTTTTTGATTAATTTATCTAGGAAACAGAACATTCAGTAACACTGTTTGTCCTTCTAAAAATATGTCACTCCATATTATTTTTTTAAAAAATCAAAATCAGAGATACCATTCCAATAAACCTTTAATTTGTTTCACTGTCATAAAATATATGTATTCCTTCTGCTTTTGCTTGTTTATGGCATCTCCAACATGTTGAATTAATAATTTTATTACATTTTGCTAACATCTGAGGCATTATAAAAACACCACAAAATGTATTTCCACATAAATATCCTCCAGTATTAACTAGAAAAAGTTGAACCAAAAGATTGTAAAATAAAAATCTTATTTTTATCAGTTACATTATGTACATTGCACACCTGTAGAAAATCCCAATTATTATTATTATTATTCATTAAGATAAGCTTATACAATATAAACAAGACTCCTTTATTTGATATTTCCCAAACCCAAGAACAGATGTTGTATAACTGTATATCTTAGAACTCAATGAAAGCTCTTCTTTATTGAAAACTTAAAAAAAAATATTAAAACTTCCTAGTACAGCTTGTAATATTAGACTATTATCATTATTTAATCTGTATGTTCTTACAAAAATCAACAGACAAGATTTTATTGTTATCTAAATAATCATATCACAATTATTATCTTTAAGAATGCCCAGATATTTATTACTAGCACTTTCAGAAAATAGGAGTATATGCAGTGAGATATATCAAGTATCTCTGTTTTTTTAATTATAGGTCATTTATAAATGTAATTTCAAAAATGTGTTAAAAATTATCTTATATACTATGATTTAACTTCAAAAGAAGGGGTTCAATATAAAACGACCTTAGCATCCATAAAACAATGATAATTTATATAATACAATTTGATACATTCAAAATTTTATGTTTAATTACTGATTTCTGTTTGTTTCCTTTAATTCATATAAGAAGGATTAAGCCACGTGGTCACTTTTTTAAAATAGTTGCTAAAGCATATGTTCTAAATCAGGAGAAGTTACTCCATCATATTTCCAAGGAATAATATGATTATTGCATGATATCTTGATTTAGAAGGACCACAAATAAGATATCAAAATCTTCTCTAGTTTTTAAAATAAATTTGTTAGGTAGTAAATCTATATACTATTTTTGGTAGAATAATTATTTTAATCATTCAAAAGAAAAGTATTTTGATACCAACTTTTAGTTAAACTTATCTACATCAAATAGCTTATTGAAATTATTGTTATGGGATTAGGTAAGTATTCATATTATTATGCTTAAATAATTTAATTCTTGATTATGCCAATTACACTTATTTTTAACTTGTGACTGAATTAAATGCTTTAACTTATTTGTGTTTTATTTTTATTCTTACTGAACTTTAAGGCTGATATGTTTTCATATTGTTTTATTATTGATTTCAGATATATAACAGTTTACATCACCAGCTGTTAATAAAATATTGTACATAAAATATGTATTTTAGATTGATAAAATGTAGATGTTTTAAAACCTTGTATAAAAAGATTTGTTCTAACATTGTTTGCAATAGTTTTGACTATAATAGCAAATAATAATGATGAGAGCTGATACCTCTATTTAGTCCCTGTCTTAATGTTAAATAATTCATATAAAAAGGACCGATTTTAATACTAGATGATGATTTGTTTACTAAACTATACATTCTGGATAGTTAAAGGCCTTTAGGGTTTTAAAAATTCCAATCTACTGAATCAAATGTGTGTTCAATATCAAGACTAATTATATCAAATTTTCATAGTTATTACTAATATTATTATTATTATTATTATTTTATTAGCAAAGTCTATAATAGTCATTATTATTTTATATTGTCTATTAACTATTATGTTTGATATGTATCTATAATACTATCTAATGTTTCCCTTAGAGATTTAATCAAAATTGAATTAAATATTTTATAAACCACATTAAGTAATAAAGTAGGTCTATAGGAAGACACAACATTTTTATCATTTCCTTTTTTAGAATGAAAGAGATCAAAGAGTATTTCCAAGAAGGAGGAATGATATAAGATTTTTGAATACTAAGAAAGGCTTCACTAATGAGGGTTCATATAAAAGAGGAGAGGAGTTTATACATTTCTGAGATAAAACTATTTATGTAAAGAGCTTTTCCATTATTATACTTACTAGTAACATTTCAAACTCCTGAACTGAAATAGGTTTATTTAGTATTGAAATCTGACAATTAATTTATTCTGAACATTTTAAATGCATGAAATCTATGTTTATTAAATCCTTATTCTCTTTATTTAAATCTTCATGGCACTTTTTAAAATATTTCTTCAAAATAATAATGATACTCTGGGTCTATGATACACAATAAGCTCCAAAGCCACAAAATAAAAAGAATATTTATTAAAACAATAAATGTTCAGCACTTACATCCCTTTTAGCTATTAGCAGGACTTCATCAGAACAGTTAACTACTAAAACCCAACCCTTATATACAGGAAGAACCACAAATCATTTTTTTTAATTTCCAGCTGTTGTTTTAATAAAGATTATTTTTATTTTCTGGCTCTGGAGCTTATTGTGTATCATAGACCCACTATATCATTAATATTTTGAAGTTGTTTTGTTTTTGGTAATCATTAAGGCATAATTTTCTTGTTTGTATTTTTTTTAAAAAATAATATCACATTAATATCTGATATATTCTTATTTGTTAGTGAATTAAACAAAGTATCAGTTTTGCTTTTCTACTAATTTCTTTGCTTCTATTATTTGGTGATTCAACATAACTATGCAACTTTTTTTCTAGTGCTTTTTCTTTTTTATGCATTAAAATATCTTGATACTCTTTAGTTAATTTTTAAATTTATTTTAAATTATGTACTCATTTCTTTTGCTGTTTAAATTAGCTTTGTGCACATGCTCTTGAATTTTTAGTATCTGACAATTCATTAGCCTACTCTTTCATTTCTGTAATATATATTTTAATGAGTCCCATTACATGACTCTATTAACCAAATTATTATCATTAAAAGATACATATTTCTGAATTTGTTCATTTAAATAACAGTCTTTTAATTTAGTCATATAAGCAGGTGTTCTATAGGTCATGTTAATATTTCTAAAAACATAACTAAATTTTCAGATAATGCAGTGTGATCAGATTTCATACAATGAAAGTATTAAATTTGTCAGTATTATTGATGAGATCATGTGAGACATAAATTCTGTCTATCCTTGTTTGTGTGCCATACACATTGGAATAATGTGTAAAATAAAGGGAGTTAGACTCAGCTTTATCTATAAAATCATTTAATTTATAATTATTAATCCAAGTTTTTAAGAACTTTTGCAGTTGCAACAATTTTAAAATTGTCAATTATACTAATATCCAGTATATCATAAAAGTACGTAGTCTTCTACTGTAACTAAATAACCTTTCAAACACTTTGTAAAACTTCTAAAAATTGCTTTACAATGTTGCTACCAATGCCATGTAGCCTATACAAGTTTGCTGATGTGTAGAATTTGTTGTTAGAATTAATATTAATAATAGAATACATCCCTTTAAAATAATTTGTTTTATTTATGACTTTAGGCATGATAGAGGATATTTTCTACAAGTTAGCTAAAACCCTTCTCTTTTTTCTTCAAACGTAGCTACTGATAACTCAAAATTTGCACTTGTACAATTGTATAACGTGGTTGAGTGACGTCTAAAGACATGCAGATAGGTGCACGTGTGAATGGGTGTGCCTTCTTTGGGGCTGGCAAATCAGCTCCATAAAAATCCACTGCCAATCATTAGCAGACCAGAGTTCCACTGTGGTGACCCCTAACCGGGAAAAGCCAAAAGACCTACTACTTAAGAAAAACAATATATACTTTATTTGAACTTAAATACCTCACAACAGCTTGTTTTTATTGCTGCTATTAGAAACATTAATATTGATTGATATCATTTTAGATCTATTTTGATTTAAATATTTAGAAAATATTGATATCATTTTAGATCTATTGTGATTTAAATATTTAGAAAATAAATTATGATGCAAATAGCTGGAATCATATCTATAAAAAAAAGATGTTTAATAAATCCTAAGAAACATACTAGAACAGTTAATTTAATAAATAAGTTTAAATCTTTTTTTCTATAAAACATTAAATTTAATTTTAAAAAAGAACAGAAAACACTTTCAGTTTTGGAAAGGGTATATATGCAATTTAATAACCATTTCTCTTGGATACTGCCACTCCACCATTTAACTACCCAATTAGGTAAGCTAAGCAATCTTATCTCAAAAACTAATTCCCTTTAACCAATGCTTGTCAAGCTACTGTAATATATGCTATTCATTACAAAAATTATCAGAATAGTAAATATGTTCAAATGTGTGTTAGCACTAATGTATTAAAATGAGACTTGCTATACCAATATAATTTTCTTGTTATCTTATAATACACAAATAAAATGAAGATTTAAATTAATTACATTATTAAAAAAGAAAAAGCTGAATAAAACATAACCATAAACATTTCCTAAATATATCTATTCTCATTTAATTATGCTATATTTTCAGCCATTAATTGAACAACTACAAAGTCAAGTTTACCCATTCATTAGTAAATATATTCTTTATACTCTAATTCAGACATTCAAGATAAAAATACACAATCTCATATTGAAAGGAATATTATTAGGTAATTTGGAACTCATTTTGGTATATAACTCAAATAAAAATGAAGTTACTACTTAAATAAAACATAAATAGCTTTTAAATGACATTAATAATGTTAATAACTTGTACCCAAGTAAATTGGATACCAAATTACATCACCTCTGAATAAATACTTTAATAGTTAATTGTCTAGGAAGTTATAAGTAAATAATACTTTAGATTTATATCAGAAGATAACAGACAAATAAAGCATAAGATACATCGTTCTTATTTTAAAGATGAGCCATGACCTCATTAATTGCTTAGATATATAAACAGGCTGTTTCTAAATATAGAAATGAAAATATTAATAACTTATAAAATGTTAAATATCACATATTAAAACTAAAAATCCATGTTAATTAAAATGAAACTAAATGTTACCATAGATACACAAGTATGTTATACCTCAGGAAAATTATCTTTTAAAATAATATCTGCAATTCAAAAAGATTCTTAACTTACACTTGTTTTTATACTTAACCTAGCATTAAAAAATCCACTAGAAGCAAAATCATCATTATAATTGAATAAGCTAGAACTGCCTACTGCTGTATTACTCATACCATACTATAGCAGCAGTAGAAAGTTTCTTCTACAGAATATCCCAATGGCAGCAAATCCCCTTTTTGATGTTACTTATGATGAAATAAATCAAACATTGTTAAGATGAGCCTTAGTAGATGACTAGACATTACTTCTGCTACATAAAATATTTTAAACAAGAGTTAATACATTAGTAACTTGTAGATTTAGTAGCTGTCAAAGGATTTTCCTGTGGTCTGCTTAGCTGCTGCTGTGCTGACACTTAAATAATCATAGCTAAGTAACTGATCACTGATTTCACAATACTTCAGTTTGACAACGTTTTTTGTTTGCTTTTTAAATAAGGTGTAATGTGTTGCCTATGTGTGCAAGATTCAGAGAAGAAGGATAAGGTGATTTTTATTTTACACAGATAGGTAGATAGATGGATGGATGGATGGATGGATAGAGAAATAGAGAGATAGATTGATAGCAAGATAAACAGATTTTTAAAAAAAAATTCCCAGTTCGTCCAACAGTGAAATAAAATAGTTATTGATCCTGAATATAGTCAGAGCTCCTGAACTGTGGTATACAAGAGAGTTCCCACTGTTTTTCTGTTTCGGGCAATATAATGTGTTGTGAATTTGTATATATTTGTGACATTGAGTGAGTAGTTCTATAATGGTTTTTCCTGTGATCTACATTTACATTTATACACACATCCCCTTTCTCCCCATACCAATTAATTTTTACTTTGGTTTCATTTATTTTGATCTAACACAAATTGACACAAAGGAAAAGAAAGCTACATGTGGAAACATTGCAAATTCTGGGCACATTCTCAGTATACATCATATATTCACAATACATAAAAGTATTGCCCCCCCAAAAAATACAATCCTGTGGTCTCAATATATTTTACACACAAATATCAATCACACTACAAAGTGTAATATATAATGTTGTTTGCTCCCTCTTGGACAGGGACAGTCAAATGAGAGGTTACTGTCAACTTGGGTCCCTAGGTCCCTGATTACTTCTTCCGTACTTAATGGATTACCACCTATGTGGTAATTTGTGGGTACTTTGTTTTTCCCAAAGGGTATGACTATACATTTTTTGGTGTTCAGTTTAAGGCCATGGCTCTGGCACCAGTTATCCGTTTCTATGAGGCCTTTCTGAAGGATGCTTGTGTCCGCTGGAGTATCAATTATGGTGCCCAGTTTGCAGTCATCTGCGAACTTTGTCAGCCACAATCCTCCTATGTTTGCTTGCACCTCAGAAAAATAAATGCCGAACAAGAGGGGTCCCAGGACCGAGCTATACCAGGTTTTAATTAGCCTGATCTACCTTATTGAAGCCAAATTGTGTCTGGACAACAGTTTGAAGATCACCTATGTTTTAGTTAAGGTCCATGATTATTCTCTCCATGGTCTAGGAGATACTGATGATGAGTCTTAGGGATTTATAGTTCCCAAGGTTGATTGGCGCACCCCTTGTGTGCAAAAGAATTACTGTTGCTGCGTTTCATACTGCTGTGAAAAAGCCACTACTTACACTGAGGTTGAAGAGTGTGCTAACTGGTTCCACTAGGTCCTGTTTCAGATAATTTGGTAGCTATTTTTCTGCCCAGGGAGAGTGCGGTTATAAACTTCTCTTTGCAGATACTACGTAGGAAAGTGGTGACACGTAAGCTTTGGGGTATGTCTGGTGGGAACAAGGAGATGAAGTTTGCCCCAAACTGTCTAGTGACACTTTTGCAATGTCCTCACGATCAGTATGAGTGGTACCATCCACTACAAGTTTGACACAAAACTAACAAAACTGGCCCTTCACTTTTTGATTTCTGACACAGCTAAATAATGCTTCCTGATTATCTTTAGCTAGGAATGCTACTTAAGTTTGAATGTGGCTTTACAGGACAAGATAGCTAATTTCCTTGTTCAAGCTGTGGAGGGTGCCTGCTCTCTGCTGAGTCAGTTCCCTCTTGTTCTTAAACATTACTTTTTTCCACTTGTTTTATAACCTATGTATGGTTGATGCCCACCAGGGTGACTTGCTTTCTGTGAGGAACTTGTTTTGATCCGTTCACGTTCAGCCGACTCTTTACATTTGTATAGGTGTTTATACAGGCCATTTGTGTACACCCCTGTATAGCAGTCATTGCTGACAGTGGTAGCAGGGGTTTTGCAACTATTTTTGGAATCAGTTAGGAGCCTATAATTTGCTTTGGATAAATGCTTCATCCTTTCTGCTCTTGAGGGGGTGTTGGGTTTGATTGTGAATGTGAATGAGACTGAATTGCAATCTAACCTAAACAGGGAGGACAGCACACAGGGGTTAGTGCACAAAACCACTATGTTGGTCAGTACTAAGTCTAGGATATTTGAGCCCCTTGTGGGGCTGCAGGCTATCTGTTGCACAGCATTTGTATTAAAGTCCAGGAACCATAGGGTGAGCATGTTTGTGCACATATATGTATGGAAGGATAGTTGAAATCACACATGACCAGAGTGTTTGGCTTTATAGTGACTGACTCAAGTAGGTCTAAGTAGACAGACTGGTACTTGTGGTTTCTGGTGGGGGACCTGTAGGTAACAATGATATAGAAGGGAATTTTACATACAGTTAGTTGGACTTGGAGTAGCTCTATAGAGG
This sequence comes from Protopterus annectens, assembly GCF_019279795.1. NCBI lineage: Eukaryota > Metazoa > Chordata > Ceratodontiformes > Protopteridae > Protopterus > Protopterus annectens. The sequence goes on along the minus strand of NC_056737.1, from coordinate 1,755,602,749 downwards.
CATACTGTTTTTCCAGTCTTGCTGTGTATTTGTCTTTAATGAATATGTATACACCTCTGCCTTTAGTTCTTTCATGCTTGTTTTGATGTGTGAATGTGTGGAAGGCATTGGACCCTTGTATGGCCAGAGGGCTCTCTGCGGCCTTAAACCATGTCTGCGTGACTGCACAGACATGAGCATCTTCCAAGGTAAGGAGTTCTTCCAGTGAGTGCAGTTTCTGATTTACACTCCTTTTATTAAGCAGCACAACCTTCAGTTTGCTTCTAGTGGATTCTTTTACATTGGGGCTTTAGTTGTTCTGATGTGGACCTAAAAAGGCCACTATGGTGGAGGCAAGCACCTTTGTATAGTACAGTGAGGTATGTCTTCAGTATTTACTGCAACATGGACTATGACAGACTCATATGGGTACTTGTTGTTGAGAGACTGGTGTATGCACATGCGTGAGATATCTGCTGGACCCTGGCACCTGACAGGCAGCTGACTGTGACCATCTCCTTGTCCAGCCTGGTGAGGGGGACATCTGTGTGTCTCACTATGGAGTCATTTATGAGCAAGACATTTGGTTTTGCGATGTTTTGCCTGAGGGGCTTACTGGCTGAGACACTGGTGTGTGTGTGTGTATTATTATGTGTAGTGGATTATTTTGGGTCCATACTGTGTGCAGTAGGTTTGCATTTGGGAGGTCTCTGATCTCTGTTTAGGTTTCGAGCAAGTACTTCCGCTTACGTTGTTTTATGTGTTTGAGCTTGTTATGTGCAACAGGTGAATTCTGTGTGCTGACAGCATGTTTGATATCTGTTTCTTTGTTTGAGAGACAATTGATTCCAAATTAATAGTATAGATACAGCTTGCACATGCTGTATTAATTTGTTTTAGTAGTAACTGGTTGTCACTATGCATAAGGAAATTGCTCTGCGCCCTCAGGATGCCTGTGCAAATCAAGTTAACTGTAGAAATCATGGGAAACTGTCAATACATTAAGGAAGGTATATAGTGTAGTAACTAGTAGGGAGTGGGCTAGATGGACCAGGTTTTGGTGTAAGACTAACAAAATATGTCTATTCTATCGAGGACTAGGGTTATAAAAATGTGTCAATGTTTCACAATGCACAACTGAGGTGCTCACAGGGCAGCAGTGCAAGCTGTGAGCAGCTATGTTAAACTGAGTGTTTACCCCCCAGACACAAAGCTGGAATACAATCGAAGTTAAACTATTTTTAAAAAAATAAACAAAGGGAAAGAGCAAACAGTGAGCCTTATTCCAGCAACCCCCAATTCAGATGAGTTCTTGGCTGCACAGTTATGCCACAAGAGTGTAGGGAGGCTTTCTTAATATAAGAGCGCTGGTTTTAGTGCTCCAATGATACCAAGCAGCCTAGATTCAGCAAGCCTGAATTGAGCCTATGCTATAAAATGTAAAAGTACTAGAAATCCAAAGTGCAGAAAATCTTAATCACAGCAGAACAACAAACAGTTTAAATAAAGCAGCAATTCAGTAGAATACGCCAAAAAGAGTGTAGACAACAGACCTTCCTATTGTGAAATAATATCCACAACTAAATAAGGTGGCCATATTTGTATTGGTAATAACTTGGTTATATTTACGGAGTATACAATATTTTTGCCTGTTTAATCTGGATATCTATCACAAGGATATTTGAGTCCTAGCACAGAGCAGATAACACAACTAGGAAGTAAGTTATTATTGGATATCTATCTGGAGTGATTTTTTCTTAACTTTTCTCTCCTTTGGGCTTTTGACTTATAAATACATATATACAGGTGTATATACATGGGAATATGTATCATTGTTTCCATTGTTAGTATATCATCTGATTTGGGTATATTTGTTATTAAGAGCAGAAATGTTTGAAGGTTCCTAATTTGGTGTCAACAAATTTGAGATTTATAATTATGAGCTTATATGACAATTTTAGTGCTATTTGTGTACTATGGGTAGCTTTCTTATACGAACACAAGTGTCCTAAACAGTTGTTAATGGTGTAGGCTGGTTGTCCTTCCGGATTCATACATTACTGACTATTTGGAAGTTGACCTTACATTTTTATTGTTTAGAACTGTGTATCATAACTATTGATGTACACCATATACAAATATTGCATATAGGTGCAGTTATTGTGGGTTGGTTTTCTTTCTGGTTTTGTCTCTTTGCTGCCAGTTTGACAATTGTTCAAATTTATTAAACAACCCTAGGTTTTTGTGTATTGCCCTGTTTTACATTGATACTCTCAATTATTGGAAGAAACAACACTAGTTACCTAATTTGACAATTTCATTGTTATATGTGTATTATGGGTAGTGCTTTCTCATACTGATATATGCATCCTAAATAGTTGTAAAAGGTGTGGGCTGGTTCTCCTTCTGGTTTTGTACATTGCTGATGACTTGGAAGTTGACCTAACATTTCAATTGTTGATAATTGTGTATTACTACTGTTGATGAAGACTATATACAAATATTGCATCTAGGTGCAGTCAGTGTGGGTTGGTTTTCTTACTGGTTTTGTTCGCTTGCTGTCAGTCTGACAATTGTTCATCTCTGCTAATCTACCCTAGGTTTTTGTGCACTGCCCTGTTTTACATTGGTACATTATTGGTAGAAATAACATTAGTTGCCAAATTTATGGACAGCTTAATATATTTTATAACATTTTTTTGCCCCATATTTATATATTTTTAATACATTGATTATAATTACTTTAGGTTCTGAAGTGCCCCTTTAACCATGGATTTGGAACAAATTTACAAGGATTATGTACCGATCGAGATGACATAGGGGTCTTTGGCATAGACCACATCTCAGGCAATGATCCAAATAATCTAACTAATAATCCATTAGAGGGATGTGAACTGGCATTTCAAAATCTAAGTAAGGGGCTTAAAACCCTCAGAGCCAATATTTGGCATCTTAAACTTTTTCGTGCATATATTAATAAGGATATGGCCCCTAGGGGTCTCAGAATAAGTCTCCAGTCATTGGTTGGTAGATCTGAAGAGAGACTAACCACTGAATGGAATATGGCATTACAACAAGCATCTATGATGTTTGTCAAAATTCTTTCCTCTTATTATGAAAGAATGATAGATACAAACCTATCGGAAGTTAAATCTGTTTGTGAAGAATGTAAAAAATATGAATCACTCTCGATATATGAAGGTTTAATAAATAAGCTGTCCAAGGATTTGGCAAACTTTGAGAAACAAACAAAAGATAGAAAAATCAAAAAGTTTAACAGGGACATTGCAGATTACCAAAGGGGGCGTCCTTTTGAAATGCATAGATCTATTCGATTTATGGATACAAGCCAGGGAACAGCAAGGGGCAAAACCAGAAAGAGACTTAAGTCCATTCTTAAAAATAATGACAGGTTCCTGACAAGCACATCGGGGGATGAATCCTCCTACACAGATAGTGAAGGTGCTCAGCCCCAGGAGTCACCAATGTGAAAAGGTTCAACTCAGCATTCCCTTTAGAAGTGGAAAAAGGCGGAGGGGTGGCCGCAAACATAAACATGGGAAACAGAATAGATTCTGTGGAGGGACTGATAGAAACATTACTAAGATAACTGATCAGAAATATAATAATGTGTTAAATTTGTCAGATGTTATTTTAACAACCGAACAAGAAAAGTTGCTTAATAAAGGTCTTGGTTTTGTACCAAGCTTTTTTTGTAATGAGTATAACATTGTGTCTGATGTCATTAATTTTTGTCGAAATCTTAATCTCAAGATATTCTTTTCAGATCAAACTGCACAAAGCTCTCAAAGACCTACTGACTTTAAATTCAGTAAATCACAGTTCCAACCCCCCATGAATAAACACGTCTCCATTTTTCAACAATCAGTATTAAAGGATTTGCATTTTCCACATTTTGAATCACAAATTATGGGTGAAAATATCTCTGCATTGGAGAAAATGGCCCTAGAAGAATTGAGGAATAATCTAACATAGCTATACTACCAGCAGATAAAGGAGGGGCGGTTGTGGTTTTAAACATGAACGACTATGTAAACAAGTGTTTGAAACAGTTATCAGATACCAAATGTTATATGCGAATGTCTATTGATCCTACTCTCAACTTCAAAAAAAGTAATAGATACCCAAGGAGGGGCGGTTGTGGTTTTAAACATGAACGACTATGTAAACAAGTGTTTGAAACAGTTATCAGATACCAAATGTTATATGCGAATGTCTATTGATCCTACTCTCAACTTCAAAAAAAGTAATAGATACCTTTTTAAATCTGGTGGAGGAAGAAGGTATCATTACTGCTAATACAGTTCAACATCTAACTGTGATGGACCCTCAAAAACAAATTCTGTATCTGCTTCCCAAAATTCATAAATCCATTTCAAAGCCACCTGGAAGACCAATAGTATCAGGCATAGGCTCTCTTACAGAACCACTATCCATGTTCCTGACGCAACATCTTAAGCCACTATTAACAAAGGTTAGGGCCAGGTTACAGGATACTACACAGTTCCTGCAAATTATACATGACACACAATTGGAACCAAACTGGTTGATGTGTACACTAGATGTTAAGTCCTTATATACGAGCATACCCCATTGGGCAGGGTTACAGGCATTACATTACTGGTTAGAACATTCTAATTTATACCCACCAGGACTCAACACTTTGCTTGTCTGTATGGCTGAACACGTGCTCAACATGAATGTTTTCTACTTTCAAGGGGAGTGTTATTGACAACCTCAGGGTACTGCCATGGGGGCATCTTTTGCCCCCATATATGCAGATCTATTTATGGCGTACCTTGAAGAGTGCATGATATACAACCCACTGCACAACATATACATGGTTGAAATGGATATCTGGCGTAGATACCTCGATGATTGTTGGATGGTGTGGCGTGCGGATTCTGTGTACTTGCAGGAATTTGTGGAATATTTGAATAGTAACATTTGGGATATAGTATTTACAATTACATATGAACTTAATACTATTGATTTTCTGGATGTTACGGTGTATAGGAATAATGACCATACTTTGAGTACTAAAACATACAGGAAATATCCACAATATAACACCTTACTACATGCATCTAGTATGTATCCACGCCACACCATCCGCAACATACCAAAGTCTCAATTTTTGAGAATTAAACATATTTTTTCATCCCAGACAGACTTTGGGATAGCGAAACAGGATCTACAAAATAGATTTCTAGATAGAGGCTATCACCAATCAGATATAATATCAACTAGTATGTGGTCTGACAACCAAGATAGAAACAAACTATTGGAATATAAGAAACGTCAACCGTTAGGTGTAGAGTCTCCATTAAGGTCTGTCACCACATTTAGTAGAAATCACAATGTGATTAGAAACATTCTTGATTCTAACTGGAATATATTACTAGCAAATGACCATTTAAGAAACATTTTGGGCCCGAAATGCCAATTTTCATATAGACGGGGCAAGAATTTAAGAGCCATGTTTTCAAACTATAAGCACAAGGAAAGTGGAGGTGCTATTCACAAACAGTTGACAATATCTGGGGATGAACTTGTGGGAACATTTCCATGTGGTCACTGTGCATCCTGTAATCAAGTTAGCAAATTAAAACAGTTTACTAGTTTCAATACAAGCAGGGTCTATGATATTAGAGTTTTTGGGAACTGCAGCAGTACCTGGATTATCTATTTGGCGAAGTATCAATGCTCAGCATTTTATGTCGGACAAACATCACGATCACTCAGAATTAGGATGGGTGAACATAAAAGTGACATAAAAATAATAAAAATAAATAAATAAATAAATAAAAAGGAAACCAATGCTTTGTACAGACACACACTTAAACATCATAATGCCAAATTTATGTTTATGATCATAGACAAAATAATGGGAGACAGAAGTAACCAACAAGAATGGCACAGTATCTTGAACCATAAAGAAAAATATTGGATTATTCATCTTGGTGCTTTATTTCCCCCTGGGTTGAATGATCACTTATAAACTCAAAATGTATCTGATATATATGATGTGATGGTTTTGCACATAGCATATGTGTTAACATTGAAATAGACATGAACTTGATAATGTTTCTCATGTTTATGAGACATTATATTTGTTTAGTTTTATAACCATTGGATCAGATATATTCAAATTATGTTCATGGTATATATCATTGTGAATAGGTAATTTCTTTAAATTATGGATCTGGTAAAGAAATGGGCTATATATTGGCAAGTTATTGCCTTTGTGACTAGTTGTTTTTTATATGCTATTTTGTTTGACATTGAAACATATGTCAATTTTGAATATTCAAAACTATACTGGTCTATATAAGTGGGAATTGGTTTTCAGTTCTGTTTATAACAGTTTGTTTAGATAGCTGTTTATGTGTACATTCAACATGTTTATAAGTTATTATATTATTCACAGGGATTTATTTTATGTTGTTTATTTATCTTATGGTTAGAATACATATACTATTATTTTTGACTGTAATATTCAGATGGTGATGATACTCGTTGTTTCATTATTAAGGGAAACCGGCCTTAGGATTGGACTATACCATATTTTTATTGGTTGATGGTATCTATAAATAGTAATGAGATTTTGTGGATGCTTAATGCTTTTTCACTGATGAAGGCTGCATAGCCGAAACCGGTTTGATTTGTTACATTTTGTGGCATTATATGCCTTATTGACATCCATTCTTTAATAAAAGAATTTATAAGCTGCACATGCTGGCCTCTGGTGTTTTATGAGCTAATGGTTTGGCCGAGCATACCCAACTTGCGAAGCATTTGGTTTTTCTATAATAAGGATTCAACCAGCAATTCCCAGCTCAGAAGGCAGAGGCAAACATCTTCTCCCACAACAGTGCAGACTACAAAGCTTATTAATGTAAGACAACCTGACCTGAAGCCCAAGTAATAGACTTAGAATAACAGTTACAATGTAACGAGATACCAGACAGATGACAGTGACATTTCTTTTAATCTGCCTACATACATAATGTCATGGTTAGTAGGCTCTGTATTATCTTGATGAGAAAGCCCTGTGGTATGCCCAACTGCTGCATGTGTCTGCTGAGGTTCATGCAAAAGAGAATTATACTGTTTTACTGTTCTCATGAGTTTGACTACAGTGCTGTCACATAATCCTGAGATCTGAATGTGATTGCCTATCTTATGATACGCACCATACATATGTACTGGAAAACATTAAAGAGAAAGGTTATAAAGTAATGACACACATTGCAGTTCCTGACCTCAAAACCCTTACAAGAGAATACACTAGAAAGTAGTATCATGATGATGCCATTCACTGTATCATTTGGCAAGGCAAATAATACTGACAGGTACAATTATCAGTTCAACAACACAAATGCAGATATACTAGGGACTAATTCAGATTTGCACCCTGTGCATCAGGCACAAAGCTTTTGTATCCCTGAATCCAAAAGAGAGAAAACAGGGATATGGCACAGTTATCATCACTTGCACAGGATGCTGGGGGGGGGGGGCAGGAGCCCTAGGCTGACACAAAATGTTGGTAAGTGTGTGTGTATGAGGGTTAAAGGGAAGCAGGTAGCCTGTGTGTGTGTGTGTGTGTGTGTGTGTGTGTGTGTGTGTGTGTGTGTGTGTGTGTGTGTGTGTGTGTGTGTGTGTGTGTGTGTGTAGAGGTGTGTAAGAGTCTGCATGAACACAGCCAACCTCAGTGCTAGCTGTATATCTTGCTATATTGGACAGGTGTGAGCTGTGCATGGTAGAGGTGGTAGTTCATTCTTGATGCCCCCAACAACAAGACTTGCCAGAAGTTGCACTGGTACCTCTACACCCAAGGCCAAATGCAGTGCTGCTACCTGAGTGTGACCAAAGTCTGCTGGATGTGACCTCTTCATGGGATGCTCAGGACCATGACCCTATGGCCTGCCATGTCTGGATGTGGACAGCACACTCACTGATGAACCAGCCGAAGTACTGCTACAATGGGACCATGATTAGGAATGGCCAGTTTGTCTATCAGCAGATGTGTGCTGACCTATGCCCACAAGGACACTGTTCCCCTCCCAGCAGATATTCCATCACAGACGCTGCTTGCTCCATGACAGGCACCCTGTGGTCCATCACAGGCACTCCTCATTCCAAGATGTTATTTATCTGATCCACAGAAATGGCTACAAAATGGAGTTAGTCCTGCATGTCAGATTGTGCCACATCCACAACCCTGAGCATTTGGCTGGAGCACCTTTCTGAGCATGGCTGTGCCTCCATGATAGCCCTAAATATATCTTGTGTGACACAGGAAGAGACACCTGCAGCAGGTGAAGGAGGGACAGCAGGCCCTCTCCAAGCAACATCATCAACCCTCCTGTGTGGCACCTCACCAACACTTTGGCTATGGCCAGACTCAACAGCCACTGAAGTTGCAGTAGCCACATACCCTTGCTCAATGTCATCATCCCCCAACTGTCCTATATCTGTAGGCTTAGTGGACTGGGTAGGCATAGGCCTACTGGCTGTGTCCAAGGAAAAAGAAGGAGGTGGCTGGATGTCAACCTCTGTGTCAGATTCAACCCCTGCACCCCCTGACTGTGTCTCATTGTTACCACCATCATCAGTGTCTGATAAGGCACTTACATGAGGTGGCACAGGGACCACACTCCCACTGTCATGATCACCTGTGATAAAAAGGGAGAAAATCAAGCATACATTAATACCCGCATTATTATGGCACAATATATATGCTAAACAACTAACAGTGCTGACAACATTTCAGACAGTATATTAATACACACAACAGGCCAAAAATGACACATTATATTTCTAGAAATTGAGCTGCAGTACTGAAATAACTTGATTTGGCTTACCATCTGCAGGTGGCATACATTGCTGGATTCCTGATGATCCTGAAATAAGTTAAGCAAGATGTAAGGCCAACATAATCACATTTAACAGTACTCCCCTTAATCTGTATGACATGTTACTTCTAAAAAAACATGCCTGACAAATCCAAATTGGGCTTATTACTGTACAAATCTTCAATCCCCTCCCCCCCCAAAAAAACAGACAAGTGACAGAAAAGTAAATTTTATTTCAATTGTCTTACTATACTACAGTATTTAGCTGGTCATATAATAAAGCCTACCTGGATGTTCTTTCTGCGGCTGAAAAGGAGAGGCACCCATATCAATCACATATTGTGGCCCACTCTGCTGTGAGTTGTCCTGTTGTAGAAGGTTATCAAGGAATTCTTCACTGGGGTGAGAGGTGGCTTTGCAGGAGGCCTGCCCCTGGTTACCTTCTGGTCTTGGGTAACAGCAGCTGCATGCCTCTGTGCAGATGTAAGTATGTCAGTGGCCCTGTGGTGCATCTGCTCATAAGTACAGCAATGGCCATCCACAGCATTTATGTTTGCAATAATCTGCTGCCATAGTTTCAGCCTCTCTGTCTTATTGGGATGACCCCTTATAAGAAAATAAGCACCATGTTGATAGAGTGCATCCACTATGATTGTATTTAATCCCTCATTGAAGGGGGTGGGTCCGTTCCTCAATGTCATTTTAATTATTAAGAGACAACAGAATGATAATACACATAACTATCACATAACTACAAAGTAATTGTTACCAGATAAAACAGTTAAGGTAGGCAGTAAGTAGTACTCACTGGAAAAACATAACACATACGACGTATGTGAAATACAAACAACAGGTAGGATGCAAAATAAGGAGAGCAGCAAGGGCAACACATCCTTGTATGTGCCATAGCAGTAACTCAACTGTGCTCCCCCAATAGAACAGTCCATTCTAGTTTGTGACATAACAGTAACTTATTTTTGCTCCCCCAGCCACTAAAAAAAAGGCATATGAACCATTTTGCTAATAAAACATGTTTGAAATGCTAAACATGCATTCAAAGGACCTGTCCCTAAAACATTTGCACATATCTATTACACAGCTTACTATTTTCATGTACTGTCAATCATTTGTACCTCTGCAATGGCTTGGCAAACATGGCCATGCCATTAGCGCATGTCTAACTAATGCATACAGATAACAGTGTGAAAGCCTTTGCTTCACATTATTCATTAATATATTCCAGCATATGCATTATGTAGGTAAAAAATGCCAGCATACCTGCTGGAGTTCAATACTCCTCTGTAAAGATAGCTTGGGAAATATTTTGTTTTGCTGAACATGTAGTAAGTATCTTCACCATCAGTTTGGCTAGCTACACATTTCCCTTTTTATAATGGAGTAGATTATTACTGGACTGCATCTGTCTAGGCCGTGTTTCAGAGATGCTAATTACAACATATGCAGCTGGCATGATAATCAACCACTCTAGTCGAGCTATTCAATAAGTTGCAAGGCAGCCATTTAGACTCCATTTTTTCCTTTGGATTTTAAAATTAGTGGAGTACAGACACAGTAAGTCTACACTGTCATAATTGTAGGACCTGCTGCTGCTTAATTCTAATTTTATGTGCTAAATGCTGCAGGTAATGATGATGCTGCCAATAGGCCTAGGCCAAGACAGAGAAGAATTTTCAGGCCACATTTAACTTATCACAACATACATGACATAGACAGAGTGCTACAGGGTGGACAGGGACACAATATAGGAACCTCACAATCTCTGCTGGCCTCAACTGAGAGCCACTATCTTTACCTCCCCATGTATTGGCTGTGTACTGCTTGCATCACACTCAGCCCTGAACTAACATTGTGACAACTGCTTCATTTAAAAGGTAAGTCCTGAACATGTACTGTATTGTATACTAATATTCTGACATGTCCTTGCATTTCATAACTTGGTACAGTAAGCAACTACAAGGTGGCAAATCTGTACAGAAACTAATGCCACATGTGACAGCAGAGAGTTATTTGACTTGTATGTGTCCATTAGCAAGTAATAGGCCTCAGGCCTCAAAGATTCATGCATTGATACTTCTCCAAAGTAATGATGACCACTGCACTGCCCTCAGTTAACACCATACTTTTGAAATGGGAAATCATAACAGAGAGACGGTTGAAAGTAATAAGTCACATATCACTTTCTGGCTTCACCACCCTCACAAGATCAAACTGGCAGGATGTAAAACATGGAGAGTAACAAGAGCAACATAGCCTTATTTGTGCCATAACAGCTGCTCAGCCTGGGTCCACCCCCTTGAAAGAACATTATACCCTTGCACGTTCCATGGCAGGACCCCACCTTTGCTCCCCATCCCCATAACAGCAGTCTATGCTTGTTTGTGGCATCCAATCTTTCACTAATTTGATGGCAACTGCATATCATAGTGTTCCCAATGAATATCCTTACACATTTTAATGTAAATTATCTAGACTGGTTTACACACTGCATGTCTACGAGTACTGTTCAGATAACTGATAAATGACCAAGAAGCACAGAAAGGTAGGACACAGATGTATATTTGCAAGGAATAATTATAGTAGGTTGTGTGATCACTAAGTGCACTACACTCAAGCATATTCTATAGACTGCATTTACAAATAACAGGTCATGCCTTGATATCAGTGTACATTCAGTTGCACTTGCTTGTATGAGGAATTAGGCTGTGGATTTTCTGAAAAGCTGGTTGTGGGGCAATGATGGATAAGTCCCCCCCTTCTGTTTTGTGACTGTGCATTGCAGTGATAATTGGGATCCAGACCTATGTAGTCATAATTCATGTGTACTAACAGTTTCTACTGTGTATGTCATAGATTGATTATCTGCATTTCACATAATTCTCTATGTTTTATACTTTTTTCTTTTTTTGTGGGCCACTGCCTGTGGAAGTAGCCTCACAACATGAATGGATTTGGCTATGCGCGTTTAATTTATACTGTAGTGGCAGTAGACAATACTGGAGGAATGGGCCACCCATGTAGCAGACAAGAACCAGACAGCCAGATGCATACATAAGATACATCCAATTGATGCTATTGGCCATCATGCAAACACATTTTCCAGCAGCGTGCACTGTCATGCAATGTGTTTGCATAATGGTAAGCACTGCTCAACACTTTCAAAAGTTGCAAATCCAGAAAATGTGCACTCCTAGTAAGCGTGCAATACCTGCAGTTCATGGGAAAACATCATTCTACATTGGTCATGATCTGTGACAGGCATGGCAGACATTCCTGGAGTGTTTTTGAGATTCCATGTTCAAAGATGGGGTGTTCAGGAGTTCATAGTGTTTGTTGCACTGCTAGTGAATGAACATGGGCCCAGGATGTTGCAGAGAGACTATTGTGGATTGGATTATAAGGCAGAGGCCTGGAATGGTCTGGCTAAGGCTCTTACTAGTGCTATCACTATCTCTGCACTGGTGAACAATGCAGGAATCACTACAGGATGAGGAAGAGGGACACCCTCAACCATTGAATAGAGGAATGTAGGACTGTGGGTTACCCCACAGATGTGTAAGTATCACTTACAGAGATTAGTTGTCAGAGTTAAAAGCTACATATAGTCAGGATTGGTATGCTTAATGGTATTCTGTCTATTTTTTTTTCTGCAGCCATCACAGACCAGGAACTGAATGTGCAAATGCATGCTGCTAGATTGGCATAGGTATGAGGCTCATGTGGTATGTGTGCATCCCAACAGTGAGGTTATTTTAATATTAAAAGTTATGATGAATTTATTGGTTAACTATACACTTGTATCAAACTGAGCATTCATTTATTAACTGTAATAAGGAAGTATGCATGCATTACTCAGGAGGGCAAAGCAACAGTTCAGTATTACAAAGTAATCATAGCTTGTGCCTTCAAAATCCACAGTCCACAAATATACAATACTGTTAAGTTTTCATTGATATTGGAATGTAATGTCTAAGCTTCCACTGGCTTCCTGTAAACTGTACAGGACAGCAAAGTTTATTTATTTATTGCATTTGTTTACCGAGATAAGTCCACTGGGCCTAAAAGAGCCCATTTTCAGTGGAGGCCCGGGGAGAAAAGCTCCAATGAGATACAGAAAAAATATAAACATTAATTAGTACAGAAGCAGAAACAGTGTTACAGATAGTAAATATAGTAACATATACAGAATATATACATAAAAGCAGGAATCTAGTTTGTTTGAATACAGTAATATATACAGAAAATATACATTAAAGCAGAAATCAATGAATTAAATCAGAGTGGTATAAACAGAGATCAGTATTATTGTACCAGTATCAACAAGTGAAGATAAAAATAAATATGGAGAAAATATCATCAGTCACTAGTAGCAAAAGACATAGGAGTTTAGTAATCATATAAGGAGAGTGAAGAAGTTAGGTTATAGAGCAGGAACATAGCCAGAAAGAGTTGAGATGATTTTTCAGCATTTGTTTGAAGGTGGTGGTGCTGCCTGTGTTTCTTATAGAAGGCGGATGTGAGTTCCATAGTTTGGCGACAGTGAAGGCATAAAGGAGGTGACCAGCAGGTAAGGAGGGCTTCTCTACTTTTAGAAGTAGATAATTTTCAGATCTTAGATGCCTGCTGGAATGGTATTTGGCAAGTAGAGTTGGGAGAGCAGGACAGTCTGTGGGTCTGTAGATTATTTTGTGCACAGTAGTTTGTTGGGTGAATGAGAAATGGTGGGGGAGTTCCAGCCACCCTAATTGTTTCAGTGACTTACAGTGGTGGGATGAGAATGTGGCCTTGTTGGCAAATTTTGCTATTCTGTTGAAACACATAGCAAGTTTGGATTTTGTAGAATTTCAGATATTAGTGAGGAGAGGGGCACCATAAAGGAGAGAGGGTAATAAAAAGGTAGCTGCAAGGGTTTGTCTAGTAGAGAGGCTAAGAAAGTGTTGGTGCCTGCAGAGCATACTAAGCTTTTGGTGTGTTTTTTTGATGTTATTGTTTATGTGTAGGTCAAAGTTAAGGTTTTCATCTATAATAATGCCTAGTAATTTAGTGTGTGGGACAACTTCTATAGTGGTATTGTCTTGGGCTTGTATAGTGAAGAGTTTTTTTTATCAAATGGAGTGGTTTTCCTAGGAGTAAAAATTACTAGTTTAGTTTTTTTTTAGATTTAGGGCAAGATGATTGTTAAGCATCCAAGATTCAGTAGATGTGAGGGCATTCTGGGTAATTTGCTGGAGTTCAGAGCTAGAATTTGCAGTGCATATTATTGTAGAGTCATCAGCATACTAGATTAATGAGCATTGTGGGAGAGTGGTGTGAAAGTTGTTAATAAAGATGCTAAATAAGAGAGGCCAAGTATGGAGCCTTGGGGTACCCCTGTGGAAGTCTTTAGGAAGGGAGAGTAAGACTGTTGCCATTTGGTGGATTGCTGCCTATTGGAGAGATAGCTGTTGTACCATTGCAGGGTAGGGGGAGAAATGTGGAGGGTGGATAGTTTAGAGAGTAGGATGGTGTGGGAAATTGTATCAAAAGCTTTGGAGAGGTCAAGGAAAAGTGAAGCAATTATTTTACCAGAATCCCATGCCCAGTTAACTGTATCAAGGAAGGATAGGAGGGCGGTAGTGGTGCTGTGTCCTTGTCTGAAACCATGCTGAGTGGGTGATACAATTTGATTTTCATGCAGGTGGTTGAGGAGTTGGGCATGGATGCATTTTTCCAGTATTTTAGAGAGGGGTGAGAGAATTGCTATGGGTCGAAAGTTTGTGGTGTCTGTGTTGGTGCCACCTTTGTGTAAGAGAAGAATGAATGCTTTTTTCCAGATGTCTGGGACAAGGGATCCTTTAATTGATCTGTTAATGAGTATGCTGATGGGATAAGCTATAGAGTTTGATGCTAGCTGCAGGAAGTGTGGGGGTAGATTGTCAGGGGCCAGAGTACAGGGTTTTAACTCAAGTAAAAGTTTTTTTATTGTACTGGTGGGTATGCGGGAGTATTTTAGGTTAGGGTTAAGGGTAGACTTGTTTTCTGGGATGATTTGATCATCAGCTGTCTTGGTGGTGGTGCTGTTAAGTGTAGGAAAGGTGGTGGTTAGGTTAGCTATGGTGTCAATGAAGTAGGAATTGAAGAGGGTAGCAAGTTCAGTGGGAGTTTTTTGTGGGTCAGGGGATGGATTGCTTTGAGAGCCTGGGTGTAATAGATGGCTGATGGAAGACCAGAATTTTTGGGGATTATTTTTATGTTGGCTTTGTAGGTGGAAGTAGTGGTCTTTTTTATCAGTGGTTATTAGACGTTTTGCCTGGTTACAGAGTTGCTTGTAATGTAGTAAAGTTGTGGGGTCTTTTTTTTTCTGCCATGATTTCCAGATTTTATCCCTTGTGGACATTACTTCTTTGGTGGATTTTGAGCCAGCATGCATGGTTATGTTTTATTCGTTTTGGCGGATGGGTGCTTGCCTATTTAGGATGTCTAGAAATGTTGAGTTAAAGAATTCAACAGCCTCATTAAGTGGTAGGGATTTGAGGGGTTTCCAGTTTACTTTAGCTAAAGTTTCATTAATTATGGATGATTGGAACTTAGTAAAATTTCTGGTAGATTTGTATTGGTGTTGGCCTGTGGTTGGAGCAGTTTTGCGTATGATATATGCTGGGTGGTGGTCACTAATGGTATCAGGTAGTATGCCTGCACTGATGACATTGAAAGGGTGGGACACTAATATCCAGTCTATTGTGGAGCCCCAGTTGTAACTTTTGTGAGGTCTAGTGATGTATTCAATTAGTTGGGAGAAGTTGTAAAGATTTATGTTTTTTGAGGGGTTGTTGTGGCCTAGATCTATCCAATTGATATTTACATCACCTAAAATGATGGTTTCATTATCTATATTTTGGGAAGTCCAGGCAAGTATGTTTTCTAATATTGGTATGTTGTTTCCTGGGGGAGTATAAAGATCAATTATGCAAATGTTTTTATGGTTGTTAAGTTTTAATATAGAGATTAGCACTTCGGCTGAGGAGAAGTTGGGTGTTGGTTTTGAGTAGGAGATTAATGTGTAATTGCTAGGGAAAAGTATTGCTATGCCTCCTCCTCTCTTGTTGGGTCGATTGACTCTCAGTCATGAGTAGCTTGGGGGGAGTGTCTTTTATATATGATTTCAACCCGGTTTCAGTAGCTGCTATAATATCTGGGTTGTACTTAGAAATCCACATATGGAGTTCAGGTATCTTGTTTCTAATGCTTTGGAGATTTATGGTTGATAGCATAAGAGATTTGCTAGGTTTGCTGGAGCTGAGAGGGGCTGGGCCTGGGTTGGGTTGTACATCACTACACTGGGAAATAGTGCTTTGGCAAATTGAGTAGTTTATACTTCTCAGATTTTTCCTAAAAATGGTGTAGTTGCTGCTGGTGGTATGATAAGGGGAGTGTCTTTGGAGATGTAGAATTTTCACTGTGCATAGTACAGAGGTATTAGCTATGAATAAGCTAGGGTGGATGTCTGAGTAACTTGATAATTGTGGTTTATGGGTGCTGGTTGTACAGGTATGTGCAGGAGGTATGGTGGGTGACTGGAAAGTTGTGATTATTGTTAGGAGAGAGAGTGTAAGCGAGAGAAGCAAGATCAAAGTAATAGTTGTGATGGACATGATGGTGGTTGAGTGCAGTGTGATAAAGAATATGAGCAGGATAGTAGTTGTTTAGAGGATGGAGTACTATATGGGCTTATTTAGAAATGGGTGGGGAGGTAGAGTACAATAATGAGGAGGTATGATAGGGGAATAATTAGGGGGGTAATGGGATAGGTGGAAGAGAAGTATGGGAGGGGTCAGTCTAGGTATAAGGTTGATGTTATGGGGGAGGGTGGAGATGGGGGCAGGGAGGGGAGCGGAGTGAGCATAGCAAACGGAGCGGGTTCAGCCCCACAGGGAGAAGACCTGAAAAAATTATCAGTTTGAATGTGAGTACTGAGTTTAAAATATAAGTATCGAACAAAAGCTTAATTGAAATAGCACTGGAATACTTTAAAACTGCCAAACAGCCCTGTTTATGTGCCTGCAGTGTAAATTAGAGAGAGTTGTGATTAGTCTAGAGACTATGTTGAAAGTAAAAGCAAAATTTACTAATGTAAACAGTAAAGGATTGGGACTGTGTGTGTGTGTGTGTGTGTGTGTGTGTGTGTGTGTGTGTGTGTGTAAGGCTGATTCAAGGTATTGGCCCAATCTAGTGTCAGTTGGCTGGAACCCTTCACTGATGTTGTGCATACACCTTTTAAGCCTTAAAAACTAAGTTGCAATTCACCTATTACAACAGAAAAGCTGTAGGGTGTCAGGTTCTTGCTTCCTGGAGTTTTATTTAGTTATGATACAGTGGATGAAGTGGAAAATGTGTATTGTAGTTAATCCCAAGTGGGGGGTGGGGCTCACGCATAAAAGAAACCCATGCAACTGAAAAATAAAATTAAATAAGGCAGAATTAGTGCAAAGGTTACAGAATGTGAAGGGCAAAGCATGCAAGGTATACAGATAAAAAGTAAAATGTATTAAATTGCATACATTATCAGCATTAACATGCAGCCTCTGACTGATAACAGCTGTACAATCCAGCAGTGAATACAGACAGGATATATTGCACAAAGCAAGTATGGCTGTTCTAAGGCAATAATTGTACAGCTAAGTTCTACAATATGAACAGTAACATGAACTACACTTTCTTCGCCTTCTATAAAAGCAATTAAAAAGTCCAGCCTCTGAGCCTTCTAAGAGCAGTATCATACAACAGGAATGCTTACAGATGCAGTCGGAACACAAATAAGATTTGCAAGCAGTTAAAAGGATGCCTGGCAGATATATAATTAAGCTCTACTATCATGAAATACGATAGACATACAAGTAGTTTGTCAGTTAATACAATAGCTAGCTCTCAAAGCATATAGGAGTTCTGAACATCAGTTACAACTCAGCACCATCAAATGACTCAGCAGTTAACAGAAATAACAAAATAATTCAGAAGTTAAACGGTAATGCATATAAACTCTAATAGAAATGTAGCACTGCTCTATTTACTAGCCGTGCATGCACAACGAACAGAGGGGCAAGGACCCTAAAGTAGTAATAGGATGGAAAATAAATGTGAGTTAGGTAGTTGAGTGATGGTTTAAAGATGGCACCAGAGAAAGGGACTGACTAATGAAGATAATCAGGGGGTGGGGCTGGGAGTAACAGACAGGGAATGGAGTAGAGAGCAGCTACAACAGGATTAGCCAGGAACTTGTGTCCCTCCCCCACAGGGAGAAGACCTGAAAAAATTATCAGTTTAAAGGTGAGTACTGAGCTTAAAATATAAGTATCTAACAAAAGCTTAATTGAAGTAGCTCTGGAATACTTTAAAACTGCCAAACAGCCCTGTTTATGTGCCTGCAGTGTAAATTAGAGGGAGTTGTTGAAGCTCCAAGTAACAAAAATACAAAGCAGACATTTTAAATCCAAAGTTTATTCCAAAACCACAAAGCTTTTGGGGATAACCTTTCTTCAGTGTGCACTGGTTTTGCCATAGTCATTCGTTAGTGAGTGATGTGCATCATTGCACAATAATTCTTTAAAGAAAAGAAATGGGGAAGGAATGAAAGTAGTGAAATGGGGAGAAAGCTGGGGGAGAACAATGTAAAAGCAAGGCAGGAATGTGCAGGAAGAATGTAGGGAAAAACACAGCTATCAATGTTTTCCATAATAAAACATGAACATATATGCACAAATTTTCCTGAATTTGGACTGTCACCTCCAGGGAGAGGGGGGACCACAACACAATGTGTTGTATGGAGAACTGGACAGAATCATATGTGTCATGAAGACATGTGTGGGAAAATGGAAAGCTATGTATGGGCCATTTGTTTTATGGAACATGTGCCCTTTTTTTGAGATAGAGAAGATGTTGGGAAAGGGCTCTAGGAATGTCTGGGTAAGCTAAGTTGGGCAGGTGAAGAAGAAATTGCAAAAAAGAGACAGTGGTGGTGAACACACAAGGTGTTTGACACCATGGATGGGGAGAGGGTGGGAAATCCTGGCACTATGCATGTCTACACAGTTGACAGTAGAATCTATTCCTCAACCAGTGGACTGTCATCACTGTCACCTGACTGTGCAGCTGGCTGCAGTGCCCAACATGTGCACCTCCTACAGGTGCTCTGCATGAGGATGGAGAGCAGGTGTTCCATCAGGCCTATCCTCTGTGGCAGAACTACCCGAGGGGCCGGGTAGGGCAGAGGTGGCAGAGGGGATGCTACCAGGTTCTGTACTAGACATGCTGAACAGCAATGTTGTAGCCAGTGGAATGGGGTCAGGTGGATCTCGTGGACAGTCCTACCCCACTATGCTTTGGGAAAAACAAAATAGTAAATAAAAAGAAAAAAGAGAAAAGTGTTGGGGTGAGAGAAAAAATGGAGAACATTAGTAATGCCATATGTGACATACAAAGTACTGATACAATTATTTGACTCAGTTCTGTTACCTTTATGTTTAATACTATAAACTCCTAACAAGTTTCCTCCTTACTTTTAAGACTACCCAGTTTATAACAGAGGCACACCATAGTACAAACTGAAGCCACCAATCCTTGATGTGTGCCTAAAATACACATATGTGTGTTCCAGTTATACTGATTACGGTTTACAGAAAGTCATTTGTACCACTGGTGGAGAGGTATGAAGTTACATTCCAATAATGATGAAAACCTAACAGTACTGTATCTTTGGGAAGTGTGTTTTTTGAACCCACAACCAATGACCATGCTAAAATACTGTATTGTTCTTTTGTCCTACAGACTAATGCATGCATACTTTCCTTTTACAGCTTAGAGATGCATGTTCAGTGTTATTTGAGAATATGGCACCATTGCTTTGTGCTACAGACTAAGGCATGCATAGTTTCTTTTACATTTGGGATATGCATGTGCAGTTTGATTCAACTGTATTAAATACCACCTAAGTGATCCTGAACTTTTAGTGCTTTGAAATTACTATGCAAATTATTATTATTATTATTATTAAAGTACTATTTAGACATGACTGTTCTGATGCATGCATATCATATGCTTCTCATATCCTTACTAAATTCATGACATGGGACTGAACATTCGAGGCTCTCCCTAGAACAGCTGTGGAAAACAAAAGAACAGAACACCATTATGAATACTAGTCTTGGCTATTTTCAGCTTTTAACTGTTGCAATTACTCACTGAAATTGATACTTGCACATCTGTGGGATGTCGCCTGCCTGAAATTCTCTAACCAAAAGGTCAAGTGTATCCTGATTCCTCCTCCAGAGGTCATTAAAATGATGTTTGCTTTGCTCACTAGTGCAGGTGATACCTGTAGCACTGGTTAATGCCCTAATAACACAAATCCAGGCTTCAGATTTACATTCTGAGCCTGAATAATCCCACTGCAGCAACAAGGGCCCATGCTCCTTAACTACATGTCCAACAAAAGTTTTGAACTCCTGGACACCCCAACTCTGAGCCTGAAAGCACACACCCTCTCCAGCAATGCCTGACATACGTGCCATAGTTCAAGCTCAATGTATAATGAGCATTTCCTGCCAATTGCATTTTATATGCTGCTGTTTTCCTGCCTATTGCATGTTTCATGCTTACTGAGTGTGTGCACATTTTAGTTTTGCAACAATTGAAACCTTTGTGCATCAATTAACATTTGAAACCTTTGTGCATCAATTACCATGGCACAAACACAGTAGCCAAGGGTACATACTGCTGGCACTATGTTTGCATGATAGTAAGCAATGCACAACAGTGGTGAACAATGCAAAAATGCAAATGATAGCAATGTGGAAGAAAGACACCCAGGCAGTTCCAATAGTAGTAGGAGCAACGGGTCTTATAAAAAAAGAATCTACAATTGTATTTAGATATGTTACCAATTCATGTAACCCCATACAAATTGCAGAAGGAGTCATTACTAGGCACATTACAGCTGCTGTGAAGAGCACTTTTGGCTGACATCAAAGACTGAAACAATACTAATTTCATGAACTTTAATCATACTTTGACTTAGCAATGGGGTCCATTCCTGTCATGGTATCAGAAACCCAAAAGATTTGGAGAATTTAAAACTGGGTATTAGCCCATACATCACTAGATGGGTAGCCAAATGTCTCACCAACAGAACACATACTGTCAAAGTTGAGGATTCCACCTCTATCAGTAGATCAGTTACCAGTGGCGTACCACAGGGATCTGTGTTGGGGTCTCTACTGTTTGGAATCTATTTCTTGGACATCCAGGTGAAAGTAAATGGCCTGTGGCATACCAGTTTCACTGATGATTGCAAACTGGGCATAATCATTGAGTCCTCAGACAATGTTAACATATTACTAAAGGGGCTAACACAGACAAATGATTGCTGCCAAAGCCAAGGACTAAAACAAAATGCAAAAAAGTGCATTATTATCCCCTTTGGCAAAGAGGAAGTCCCTGCAAATTACAATATTGACAGCACCCCCTGAGCTCAAACCTAGTGGTGTGAGATTTGGGAACACAACTTGATAACAATCTAAACGTTGATCACTATGTGTCCACAGTGGTAAGGAAAACCTTCTACACTGAGCATCTCATAAATAATGGCATCACATCCAAGACTAAGGATG
The DNA here is from genome assembly GCF_019279795.1 of Protopterus annectens. Classification (NCBI taxonomy): domain Eukaryota; kingdom Metazoa; phylum Chordata; order Ceratodontiformes; family Protopteridae; genus Protopterus; species Protopterus annectens. The sequence goes on along the minus strand of NC_056737.1, from coordinate 1,755,581,232 downwards.
TTATGACCCCTCTGTACTTGACCCTCATCAGACCACTAACAGAGTACAATGCTCTGTTTTGCATGTACCTCACAAGACACCTGCAGCAGCTGGACAGATCACAGAGGTTTCTCAGCAAGAAAATTCAAGGCATCCAAAACGTAACCAACATGAAAAGACTGGAAGCCCTGTCACTGTACTCTGTGTTCTACAGGCTGCTGAGAGGCAACTTGTGCCTTGTCTAAAGGGCAGTCTTTGACCCTGCCCTAATGGAAATGCTGCACATCTACAAATCAAATGGGACAAGAGTCACTCACTCCAGGGATCTCAACCTAGCCTGTGACATTAACAGAACATGCTGGAGAGACAAATATATCTCCCAGAGATTTATGCTCCTCTGGAATAAACTCCCAGTTCATATGAAGCAGAGCTCCTCAATAACTCTATTCAAGTGCAACCTAGACAATTGGATGGGAGACCGTAAATTCACCCTGGGAGGGTGGCACCTATGTCCTTCATGGAGAGGTGCAGTCGGTGCTGATCATAAACTCGCTCTGAGAATAATGACCATCTAACCAAGGTCAATTAGGGAACACAGATATAACATGGCTAGGCTTATTAAGGCCCTAGGGCCATTAGCCTAGTAACCTCCTATAAAACTATGAACATATAGAGAGCTGTTCAAATCTGCCAAAACAAAATATGAGGCAAAGATATCCTCCCCGGTGAAAGATAACCATAAGGCTATTTTAATTATCTTTGTAATGTGCCGAGTTAATCATGAATGTCAACACTTATGCCCAGTCTAAAACTTTAGCAAACTTTCTGGCCATCAAGGTCACTTCAAACTTCTCCCTCATCTAATCTTACCACACCCAAAGAAATACCCATGACCCCCCCCCTCACCAATTATTATGAGGGAATAGGTCCTTAGCTCGCATGCTAAAGCCGAAGACACAGCCTCAGTGGGTCCTGGCAACATTCCAGGAGGTTGCTTAAATAGCAGAAAATAGAATCTATCAGGTGCACTAGAAACTCTCTTTAACCACAGCCTCCAAACCAGCTTTGTACCAGAGGAATGGAGGACTGCAACAGTCATCCCTCTGCACAAGGGGGTGCCCATCAACTCTCCCAGGGAACTACATACCCATAAGCTTGACCAGTCTTATCTGCAAGGCCGTGGAGAGAATTAACATGGACCTGATCAATAATAACATAGGAACCCTAAAAAAACTGGACTAGCCCCAATTTGGCTTTGCCAAAGGAGGACTTGCCTGTTTAGTCTGGTGGACTTTTTCAAGAAAGTCACCAGGGCCATGGATGAGAGTAAAATGGTACACACCACTTACCTTGACCTGGCCAAAGCTTTCGACACAATCCATCACTTGGGGATCAGAGATAAACTTACTGAGTTAGGCATAAACCCCTACATTATCAGACAGATAGCCAAATGGCTCACTGACAGGACACATTTTGTCCAGATAGGTGATCCACTCCTGATAAGAAACCTGTTACTGGAGGTGTCTCACAGGGCTCAGTGTAGGGACCTGTCCTGTTTGGTATATAATTCTCTGAAGTGAAGGCCAATGTTGGGAGCCTCTGGCTTACCAAGTTCATTGGTGACTGTAAACTGGGAGTAATCACTATATCACTAAATGATGTTGATATCCTACAAACAGGCCTAAACATGACAAATGGCTGGTGCCAAAACCATGGTCTGAGAGTGAATGCTAAAAAATGCATAATCATATCCTTCACTAAATCAGAAATCCCTGCATATTATAATATTGAGCACACCCCTAAAAGTAGACCCAGTGTTGAGGGACCTAGGAACACCGATTGCCCACCAGGTAGCTATAGTAGTGAGGAAATCCTTCTGTGTGGTTCAACTTTTAAGTAAAGGCATGGCATCAAGATCAAAGGAAGTCATAGTGTCATTGTACTTGGCCCTCATCAGACCCATAATCAAGTACAATGCTCCCTTCTGCATGTACCTAGCCAGGCACATTCAACAAATGGAGCAGCACCAGAGGTTTCTCACTAAAAAAAAAACAAAGTATAAGACACATGTCTTATGCAGACCAGCTAAAGGCCTTATCCCTTTACTTTGCCTCATATCATCTACTGAGAGGAGACTTATGCTTGAATTACAAGGAATTATTTGACTCAGGCCCATAATTAAGTACAATGCTCCCTTCTGCATGTACCTAACCAGGCACTTTTATCAAATGGAGCAGCACCAGAGGTTTCTCACTAAAAAAATACAAAGTGTAAGACACATGTCTTATGCAGACCAGCTAAAGGCCTTATCCCTTTGCTTTGACTCATATCATCTACTGAGAGGGGACTTATGCCTCAATTACAAGGAATTCTTTAACCCAGCCTTGATGAAATGTTACATATTTGCAAGACAAATTATACAAGGGTAAGACATTCCATGGACCTGAACATTAGTTCTGACTCTAACATAACTTGCTATAGACAGATTCACATCCCAAATACTGCCTCATCCATGGCATAAACTTCCCATCTTTGTAAAACAAAGTGCATCACTAACTCTCTTCAAACTTAATTTGGATAAATGGATGGGGAACGTAAATTCATTTATGGGATGCTGCCCATGTCCCTTATGGACTGAGGCATTTTGTAAAATGACTCAAGGGTCTAACACCCAAAGACCCATTACCCTGATACTACCCCATCCTGTATCCTTGTAATAAAGATATAATTCCTGGGTATTATTGGCTAGGCTTGTAAAGACTCTTGTACCACTAGCCTGGTAATCAGCTATGACCCTATCAACCTATGAATCTGGATATGCCAGAAGAAATGAGGGCAATGTGGAAGAAGGATACCCAGACAGTTCCAATAGCAGCAGGAGCAATGGGTCTCATAAAAAAGAATTTACAGTCTTATTTAGATATTCTACCAACATGTGTACCTCTATATGAATTACAAGAGTCAGATATGAACACATTGAGGGTACTACACAGAGCACTTTGGGCTAATATCAAAGACTGAAACGATACTAATTTCATGAACTTTAATCATGCTTTGACTTAGGAATGGGTTTCATTCATGTCATGTTATTAGAAACCCAAATGACTTGGAGAAATTAAACTGAGTGACAGGCCACCTCTGCTTAAGCAATGCTGAACCTGACACTTTGCCACGTGTTCTGTCAATTTACACAGGAAATCATTACAACCAGCTGGATTTGAACATCACCACAACTGCATAAAGGACCAGTTGTCCACAAGGCACCATAATGTGGCTGGTTGTCAGACTGCAGTTACACTCTAAAATTTCCCACATGCTGATTTATGTTTAGTACTTGTGGACCTGCAAGTGGACATTTGCATGAACAATGTCTCACTTTCACAACAGCTTTGATGTCACTGCCCCTACCTACCTGCTTCTTACTAGTAAAACTCATCTTGTTTCCGGTCTTTACCAGTAGAACATGGTGTGTGTGCCCTCAGTATGTGTACTCCTCAAACAGGCAAGCAGACATAGCCTCATCATACATGTATTACCCTGCATTTGCTCCTCCAGTATCTGTTCCACTACGTGAAACAATGTCATATGTTCCCTAATCAAGGCTTCATCCCTCTTTGCAGAAAATCTGATGTCTGACCAGCTGTGCAACAATATAGGTACTACAGTGTTCTGCCTTCCAAACCTTTCTCTTACCTAATTCTCTTACTGTTACTCTGTTTTCTAAACTATCCCCCTATTCACCATATTTCCATATTTTTTCTCCTTAAACCTTATATATACATATATATATATATATATATATATATATATATATATATATATATATATATATATATATATATATAAATATGTGTGTGTGTGTGTGTGTGTGTGTGCGTTTGTGTGTGTGTGTGTGTGTATATATATATATATATATATATATATATATATATATATATATATATATATCATGAGGTGCATTACTTCCTTTATATCCTTTGTCAGTCTTTACTTATTCCATAGTTTAATCTACCATTTATCTCAGTCTACCTTAGTACACATAAAATTCATACATCCAGTAAGCTTACCCACTTGTGTTACCAGAAGACATCAAGTTGCCCCTATAGCATGTCTCAATGTTATATCTATTATTCTATTCCCAGTAGTTTCCCTTTGTACATACTTCAGAAGGCCATGCAGACTTAAAAGTGTACTCTTTATACAAGTCACCTATAACCAGATAGGCACAATCCCTTTTGTTTTAAGATTTTTAATTCAAATATTATTATTATCTAATGCCATGCATAATGTATTCCATTATATCACTTATAATTCAGTATACCATCAGAATGTAACTTATTAACAGATCCATTTTAAGCTTTTTTCCTAATAGTACTCTGTCTCTCTTCTACCATGGATCTTCAGGGGCTGCCAGACCCCTTATGAAGAGTGCTCTAATCAGGCACCTCTACCAATGTGATTCTTTTTCTCTCTGTCTTAAATCCACTCAAAATCCAGCACTATGTATTCTGATACTGCAGCCTGTCAAGTTTTCTTCCATTTGAATCACATCTTCTGTCACTAGGATTATTTCAGTGTCTTCTTTGGTCTATATAGCTCAGATATTGAATGAGTTTCCATACCTGACAGCTGTGGAATCATTATCTTGTTTAGCAACAGGTCATTCTTAGGTGTCTGGGGGCATGAATACCATAGCATTTTGTCACCATCATAAACTTCAGTCTAACATGATATAACAATGCATAGCATTGTCTAGTGGAACTCACTGTTTGCTTTATTGGCATAAACAATGCATATTTTATTTTTTTGTTTATCTTAGACATTTGTTTACTAGCACAATGGATATGCATCTCTTTTCAGGAGGGCATCACTTGTACTGTCTTGTTAACAGACTTTTTCAGAGTCATGTAATTTCTAAATAGAGATGATAGGAATTAGGCCCTATAACTTGACTACAGCAAGTAGCTTATTAATACCTCAGAGCCTTGATCCTCCATACTGCTGGCATGTTAGCTGAATAATCATTATCTGCACAGATATTTATTTGCCCCAGAAAACTCAAAGAATCTGCTTTTGTATTTCCAGAGCAGCATAATGGTTTGCCTGCATGTTTTGCTTACATCAAAAGCTCTGTTCTCAGGATCATTTTTTTTTTATTGCAGTGCTTAACCTGTTTCAGTAGGTGGACAACAGCTCATTGATACATTCATCCATGAGCATTGTCCCACCAGTACTGTGGTGCAAACTGTGGCTGTGTCTCTTGCAAAGTTTGAATATTTCAGTACACTGTGGACAGTTTGAATCGAAGTGCCGTTCGGTAGTCATGAAGCTCTTTCAGCATCACTTTCTCTGCCTGATCTGCAGTTTGCTTGCTTGCATCTGGAGGCCACATCAAATCGACATACTCTGTTCACCAGTTATGTGAACTGTTAAGCTGTTTCTCATATCACCATAGATTAAGCTGGAACATAACACCCAGTGGTAGAGAACTGCTTTGGGTAAGTATTGAGTTCAAACCTGAAAGCATAAAATAGTTTTCTCATCTTTTAATATGTTTATAATATGTTTACATTTAGTGAAAAACAGTCAGGGTTACTTTAGGCTTTATCTTTAAGGAATCGGGGAAATGGATGTCCAGTTGAAGCAACTTGATGTATTATGTTTAATAACAACAGCAGTCCATTGACTCACACTGTGGAATACCCAAGCAGTTGACTGTCCACAACAATGCACAGCGACGTATTGAAAACAGCCACCACATACATGTTAGTGTTAACCATACATAAAAAATGTTGGCTCATTCTTCATCACTTCTGTACTGATATCTCTGAATTACTATCCAAAACAAATAAATATTTTTACCTGAAATAAGTGACAAAAACAAGTGAATCATCAATTTCCTTCTGTTTTCCCCAAAATATTAACAAGTCTATTGCTATGGCTGCACAACCATAAAAAACTGAAGTAAGACAGACTAAGCAATGGCTGATGATAGGACTATGAATTGAAACTGGCAATTGATTAAACAAGCAAACTGGAAACAAAGTGGATGAATACAAATGTTGTCCAGACAAAGGACTCCCCAAGAACTTTTTATGCAAAGTGTGAAAATTTGAAATTTGACTATGTACTCATAGAAAAGGAATGCATACATAGACCAGGCTGTTTGGATGTTAACACTAAGATTCAGTTCCTTCTCAGAAAATACAAGGTACAAAATATTGTATTTATACAAAAAAGACAGTATCTGAAGAGCAAATATACAGACAATCAAAAGAGTAAGACAGGAACAAATGCAATTAAAGTTAAAAACAAAATTAGGCAATAAACTCAGGTATGGATCAAATAACTGTTGATAGATATTAAGTACTAAAACAAAAACTGAACTGTTTAGAAATCACATAACTGCAGTTACACGACCACCTTCTAAAGAACGAAGTTCTAGTATTTTATTTAAATTTGTGATGATTTTGAGAACTTCTTTTTCCTTGAAGGAAACTTAATGTAGTCCATACTGTGTATATATTTGACTCTTTGTAGGGGTAGCATTATGGGAAGTTTATCCTAGTCATTTCGTTACCACTCTGTGATGCACTCATCTTAATTCCTTTTATTAAATGCATATTTTCAGCACTACATTACACATCCACTTTCATATCTTCTGTCCACAGCTCAGAGAATGAAGTGTCGAACATTCTACATATGAACTCACTGCCCCTGGGCACACTTATAACTCAGTGGCAAGAGTTGAACTTGCCTCATTGTTTTTTTATATATGCTATGCCTGTCCATATGATGCCCTCTTGACAATGTACAACAAATCCTACTTCTTAATTCTGCTGTCCAAATTTGGTCAACCTTCCTAGCTATAACTGTTTTAACTTGAACCACAGCATCATTGTCCTCATCCCACCAGAACACTTCAAATAATCATTTGATAACCTAAGAAACCCTAAATACAACTATTGCAAACATTTATCTTACTAGTGCTGTTACTATAGTTTCATGGGATTAGCCAAACTGCAGATGGCACAAATTCCAGTAGTCAAAGATATGTTACTAACCCTCCATAATCCTGAAGTTGCTGCAAAAGCCCTGTCTTATCTGATTACAGGCCTCACTGGCCTTTTGAGACATAGTATATTATGATAAAGGCCCTACACAGCCATTACTGGTAACTATTCTGTACTGTTATTTTTTTTTAGCATGTAGGCAACCCTACTTTGCATATGCCTAAAAATCAAAAGATAGACTGCAAATGTGCTTCTCTATTGTTAAAACCTGTGCTGTGAAATAAGATCACACCAAAAATAAAACACCCTTCTCAGACTTTAAATTAAACCTTAAGCTAAAAATATACTCACAGATATATGAATAAGTTGGTAAATAACTGATAGGACACTGAAGGTTCTCATTTGTTGCAGACAGCATCTAATGAGCTTTCCAGCCATTTTTACCATTTCCCACCCCAATGCACACTTCTGCCAGACACAAACATCATTTTATTTAGCCTTTGCCATATATACTGCATTTTGTTCCCAGCTGTGTAAAAATATGTTTCCATAAGTCAGACATATTTTTATGTTACCACACATGTGCTTTTTTCTGCTGAGTATCTCTTAACTTAATTCCCAATATGAGTCATTTGATGAGTCCATATGAACATTTGCCCTCATCTACTTATCAGATTATGTGCCACTTTTTACATATTTTTCATTAGTCTGATGTAGTTTTCTGTGCTAGAGTTCTAGATCTGGATAGACTATACTAAATGTGGCCTCTTCAGTGTCATCTACAGTGAATAAATCTTATCTACTTCCTTCTGCCTCCCCTTCTACCATTTTGTACATGATATTATTTCAATGTATTTATAAAAGAATTAAAGTCTGAGGGTGGGTATTTGTCAAAGTGTGCTTTGTCATTAGACCATTTAGCCTTTAAGATCCTATGATTTTATTATCCTGTGCTGCATGACTGAATTTGGAGAGTAAAACTAGGGTACTAACACAATATCTGAATTAATGAGCAATGCCTCTTACCTATGAATTATGGTGAGTTGTAGCTAAGGACATTTGGTCATAGGATGTAAGGCAAAGCATCTACAAGAAGGATGCAAAGGCTAAGGTCTCATGCCAGAAAATGACCATCAGAAAGTTATTCCTAAGGCCATAAACTTGTTCAGTCTCAGAATTCTGTCTTTCACAATTAAAAGATTTGACTATGAGGACTCTTTGTGGAAAGTCCCTGCCACTTATTTTTTTTACTTATCTGTCTTATTTAAATATAGCCTACCCATTCATACTGTATTTCAGCCTAAATGGCCCTCCTGCTTTACAACATTTCATTTCTTTATACTTGATCATGAAGTTTGCATAAGTGGACAAAATTACTCATAACCAATCCTAGTCATTTTAATAAAGGTAGCAATTATACTTCAGAACTGATTTTTGCTCACGTCTTTTCAGATTTTGACTTCTTTATACTCAATTAGACTTCGTTTGTTGCTGCCTACAGTGTTCAATTTTACAATGTCTTCATTCTTCCCTTTACCACTGGATATCATTTCAGTTTTAGTGCTATTATCTTACAGAAGGAAACTGTTCCCTTTTTGAAGGATGCACCCTCCATTGTGTAAGCTCTAGTTTCTTCATCTTTTTATTAGTTTTGTTAACAAGTCCCTCACTATTACAAGCACACTGAATGAAGTCATTGCTTGTATCTAGTCACAATATCATTTATAGAGTTTTTTAATTCTACTTCTACAACAGCACATTTGTTTTAGCTTCATCAGCATTTCTGTAAAACAAACCCTCAGTAATTAACATGTCAAATGCAGTTAATCTGAAAATAATGTATGTAATATAAATACCACATTCTACTGTACCCCTGATTCCTACGTGGTTGACTACACAGCTAAAACTGTGTGACTTTAACCACAAGACTTTTGCACAGTTGTTGTTCTTTTTTTGTTTTACTTATTCAGCTTTATTTACTGTATGAGTCATATTTACTGTAAAACAAATGTTTCCCTTATTCTCCCACTGTTACTTTTATTTGGATAAACTGCAGGAAGCCAACAGTAACCATTTCAAGTGCATAGACTCAGTCAAACCCAGACCCTAAAATGTTGTTAATCTTTTGTTAAATCATATAACCTGTACCTCAAACTGGGATATTACTCCTCACTTTTGCCCTGCAAAGGGTAATTTGCTGAAATGAAAACTACACATTCAACAAAATATAGCAAACACTTATAAATTATAAAACACAAGCATCCTCTGCGGCTCATGTATTATTTTGTGCTATGCTACAAAAGTTCTCTCTATATAAACAACCCTCACCGGCTGTTATGTGTTACAAAAATATTGAAAATTAAAACCTTTTAATCTCAAATCATCAGTAGGCTTTCACACATGAGGGAAAACTGCAGCTGTTCGTTGACATTTACAGGATTATACTTTTTAGTGAAACTCTTCTTGTGGTGTTTTCTTGTCTCATTTTACAGTAACTCCTGTCTCTGTTTTGTTTTACAGGGAATAAACAATGCAGCAACGCCGAGATGGTGCATTCACCATATCTGTATGTTATTCACTGTACATCACAGATGTCAAGACAAAGGAAACTGACACACAGACATGATACAGCTAACTTGGTTAGCAAAAGGACATAATTAGGAAAGACATTTTTAGTATGGCAGCTCTGTCTTGCCCCTCCTGAATACTAGACATTGTGTACCTCAGCATGAAGACAATATTCACAGTTTTTGATAACACTGTATTGCCTCACTCAGGCCTTCTTTGGGCATAATGAGAAATGGACAAGTATGGAAGGCCATGTTATCCTGTCTATCATGAATGTCTTTGTTGTATGACCAAACCTAGTATATCACAGTTATAATTTCCAAAAGACACTTTTCAATGCAGTGATATCCAAACCCTTTCAAGGCTGTCATCTCATCCTAAGACCTTTACAATCTTCCTGGCTGTTAGTTCCTTACTATATTTTTTTGTAGGTTGCTTCTAGCTGCTCTTACACAACTTTTCTTAATGTTGTGCAAGAACATATGCAAACACCTCTTCAGCCACACTGCAGCTATCTTATGATGCTAACTATAAGCTTCTCAGCAGCAAAACAGTGAGCCTTTGGTGGGCATAGTTAGCAAAACAACTAGATGACTGTATTGCTTGTTTACTTAGTCTAGGTGATCCCTTTTAAATATAACCTTTGCCCATCTATGGTTACGGGCACATTTTAAACACAAATTTCTCATCCCGTGGAGCATGTCTTATCCCTTTGTGAGGCTAACTGACAGAAGCATCACTCTAAACCTGTTTGCAGGATTGTCTAGCAATGATAGTCTACCATTTAGTGGAACAGTTTGGTTGACATAACACAGTAGCAAGCGATGCTTTCTGCTATGGAAGAGATACTGAAAACTGTAATGGAATATATGCATGGCATCTGACAGGCACAAGATGAGCACCAGCAGCTAAACAGCAGAGAAACAATTTGCAGAGCTTCAGGAAGTCTGTTCAGCTCTAAATTTATGAGTAAGATAACAGGTGTACAGCCTCAGTCCAAAATCCTGTTGCCTTCAAGAATGCATATGAGTATCTTGCTTAAAACAGATAACACACCGAAAATTATGAAGGATGTAATAATCAGAGATTGGTGTTGCTGACAGAATAGACCAAAGAAAGTCACCCAGTTAGTTGGCCTCTAATGTGTAGATTGGGTTGAGACTCCATGCTGTATAAAAATCTAGAAAGATCATAGTAGTATAAGCAGAAAGTTGGCAAGGTAAGTGATTATATACAGTTTGTTGTGCTATGTTTGGAATACGTTGACAAGGTAAGTTCATAGGGGTGGACAGAACTCATTACTGATAGGTGTGACCATAATTAGGTTTTGTCCAGGACTTCTCAGCACTGCTGTACCAGTGAACAAAGGGCCCAATTTATGTATGTCACAGATATAAAATGTTGATGTTAAAGGAAAGCTGCTGAACCCTGAATTTAATCTGTCATTGTGGTAGGGCAGTGAACTTCATTCAGAGCTGAAAAATTGATAAAAGAGTTAATCAACCATCTCCCAATTTGCTCCAGTCCTACCACAGAAGTGTTTAAAACACTTGTTGGAGAATTCAGTTATTTTGAGCACAAAATTCTAAACCTGCATGAATCAAAAGAACTGTGTCCACATGAAAGGCCAGCAAGCACTACTGCTATTAAATCTTTACCAGCAGATATGTGTGATAGAAAAAACAAGCTTCATAAAGACAGACAAAAGGCCAGTGACCCACAAATAGTAATTTTTCAAAGGTGTTGCAATGGGGTTTATATCACATAGTCAAAGTCTTATAACTTTGAACACGTTATGTTTGAACCATTGTGTTCAAAGTTACACAACTTTGATTATGCATCAAAAAAAAAAAACAACGGAAAACAGAATAAACAGTTTTAAGCAGGTGGGCAAGCCCCCCCTGCACCCCCCCCATGTGGGTGAACTGCGCCACCCCCCACTAATAAAATATACTAACTCCGAGATCACACCCCATAGAACAAAATGGAAACCTCTGCTTATGGAGATTTCCATTCAAACGCTTGAACTTTTACAAATTTAAATTTGTGGTCTTGACCATATGAGGTTCAAACTTGTAAAAGTTTGAGTATGTGATAGGAACCCATTGCAACGTATAACAACTTAGAAGTACTGGGAACATTAACTATCTATATTGTCATTACTAGGCTTCCTGATGTGCTCAAAATGACTTAACAGCACAGGACTCTGAGAAGAAAGCAGCTGTCCTACTGGTAATCTATTTACCAGCAGGTTCTGGTTAAACTCCTTTATTGTGCCTAAATTTAAGCAAAGACCTCAAATCAGTCTTGTTTAATGACCAGATACCCCATCAAGTTCAAAAACACTTAAGGATTTTTCAAAGCCAAATTACTTCCTCCTAAGTGATGGTATAAGAAGTTTCAAAGCCCCCTTGAACACAGATAACATGGACTCTTATGCAGAGGTATACATTAATGCCTTGTACAACCATTTAAACAGTTGGATATAATCAGCAGTATCTGAGTGCATTAAAACCAGGTCTTGCCAAAAAAATAAGCCACACTGATGGGCCCCTAGTATAAGCAGGCTACACAGCAAGAGCAAGAAACTAATGTCCAAGAACAAGAGGGAACTGGCTCAGCACAGGAAGAAATCCATTGCTAGCTTAAACAAAAAAATTGGAGATCTTGTCAAGTCTTCCAAAGCTAATTATGAAGAAAAAATAGCCTCCCTAGCTAAGGATAATCACAAGGCTTTCTTTAACTACGTCCAAAATCTGAAAGGGAATAACCAACTATGAGCTGAACTGGTTGTGGGTGACACCACCCATACTCAACTGGATATAATAGCCAACCTGCTAGCTGACAGAAATGGAGCAAACTTCACCCCCATGTCCACTCCAGTCATCCCCAAAATATACATGCCATCATTCCTCAGCCTATTAGCACAAGACAGCAAGTCATCTCAGCTCTCTCTAAAGCCAAAAACACAGCATCAAAGGAACAGACAACATCCCAGGTTGCCTTTCAAATGACTTAATACATTACCTAGCAGACCCACTTGTATCCTTTTTTATCCACAGCCTGAAAACTGGCTATCTCACGGCAGAATGGAGGACAGCAAAAGTAATCCCTCTGCACAAGGGGGGACCATCAACTGACCCTGGGAATTATAGGCCCATAAGCTTGACTTGCCTTATTTGCAAGGCCATGGAAAGAATCATTATGGAGCTTTATAACAAGGACATAGGTAAGCTCAAAACTCTGACCCAACCCAGTTAGTATTCATTAAAGTTAGATCATGCCTGTTAAATATAGTTGACATATTTGAGAAAGTCACCAAGGCCCTGGACAAGAGAAAGACAGTGGATATCACCTATCTTGACCTAGCCAAGGAATTTGACACAATCTCCCACTCAGGTATTATAACCCCTACATTACTAGATGGGTAGACAACTGTCTTACCGACATGACACATACTGTGAAAGAGGGTAACTTCACCTCTAGCAAAAGACCAGTCATCAGTGGCGCACCAAAGGGCTCTGCACTGGGCCCCTTAGTGTTTGGAATTTATTTTTCAGAAGTGCATGCAAACTTGAATGCCCTGTGGCTGACCAAGTTCGCTGATGATTGCAGATTGGGAGCAATCATTGAGTCCCCCAACAATGTTAATATACTATAGGCAGGGTTAATGAAGACAAATGATTGGTGCCAAAGCCATGGATTAAAGCTAAATACAAAAAAAAATGCACTATTATTCCCTTTGGTAAAGCTGACATCCCTGCTAATTACATTATAGACAGTACCCCCAAAGTGCAGACCCAGTGATACATGACCTGGGTATTCAGGTTGATAGTAATTTGAACGTTGACCATCAGTTGTACACAGTCATAAGAAAATCCTTCTATGTGGCACATCTTATAAGTAAAGGCATTACATCAAGATCTAAGAATGTTATAATCCCATTGTATTTGGCCCTCATCAGACCAGAAATCAAGTACAATTATCCCTTTTGCAGGCACTTTGCCAGACAACAGCAACAACTGGAGAGAACACAGAGGTTTAACACTAAGAAATTGCAGGGTACACAAAACCAGCTTTACAATGAAAGACTGAAAGCCCTGTCATTGTATTCTGCGTCCTACAGGTTTTTAAGGGGTAACCTGTGACTGGCTTACATGGAAGTCTCTGACCCAGCCCTGAAGGAAATGCTACACATTCATAAATCAATCTGCACAAGAGTCACTCACTCCAAGGATCTTAACCTAGCCTCTGACATGAACAGGTCATGCTGGAGAGATAGATACATTTCCAGAGGCAGCCACTTCTCTGGAACCATTTTTGTGTTTGTGCTTGTAAGGCAAGCATCTTAACCATTAAGCCAACCTCACCACACAATTCCAACTCATGTGAAACAGAGCCCCTCCCTGACCATCTTCAAACGCAACCTCATTCAATGGATGGGTGACCTCAAATTCACTCCTGGGGTGGCACCCATGTCCCTCTTAAAATAGGAAGTTGGTATTAACTACCATAGACCCTTGCATCTGTGAACTTCACTCACCTAAACACACACAATTGGGGCAACATGGGATAAATATGGCTAGGCCTGTAAGGGCTCTAGGGCCGTTATCCTAGTAACTTCTATGAATCTATTAACCTATGCATTTCAAGTATGCTGTTGGTTCTTACTAGTGTACCTTATTGTATTATTTTTCGTTTATTGGTTAACCGGGTAAGCCCACTGGATACAAGTATCCCTTTTCAAGGGTGATCTGGAAGCATCATCTCATTAAGTGTCTTACTCAAAGTCACACAACAGGCAAAGGGAGGAGGATGGAATCAAACCCTGTGTCTTTGGCTACAAAAACATCACATTAACAGCTCAAAGCCTTAAACTTCTGTGTCATCTGCCAGATTCTGGCTGCCTGACCTTATTATCACTAACTGTGGGAAGAGTGATATTGACACTTGTGATACCCTTAACCCAGTGATATTGACACTTGTGATACCCTTTAACCAATCAAGCTTTAATAATTCAAACTGGAGAGCAACTGTTAATATCCATTTTTTCACAATAAGTGGAAAAAAGAACACTTGAAAAAAATTTTAATGTTATTACTCAGCTGCTAAGCAAAATCAGGGAGTTGTAAGAGTGATTTAAGATATGGGTCCTTCCATATCACTTTACTGGGGAGGGTGCTGGATTTTTTCTTTTCTTTGCAACAAATATCACTAAAGTTAGGACTACTATGCTCATCTTATTGATATTTCCACATCCAGTTGTTCACATATTGATATGGATCCTTCATAGTGATCCATGCTGAGAGAGTCCTCCTCTAGCTGCTACTTAAATCTTATAAAATATGCACATTACCATACTTCAGAGTGTGTGTGTGTGTGTGTGTGTGTGTGTGTGTGTGTGTGTGTGTGTGTGTGTGTGTGTGTGTGTGTGTGTGTGTGTGCGTGTGCGTGTGCGTGTGCGTGTGCGTGTGCGTGTGTGTGTGTGTGTGTGTGTGTGTGTGTGTGTGTGTGTGTTGCAGGGCTTAGCAGCGACCCACCATAGTGCAGCTTGCAGACATTTCTTCACTTAAACCTTATCTCTCACAGTGCTGTGATGGACATACATCAAGAGTCTGCAGTCTGCTGTACAACCACAGGATGTGTTTCCATAAGTGGTTCTCTTATGTTCAACTTTTGTTCTTCTTGGCAAAAGTGATGCCTGCATGGATCTACAGCAAACATTGACAGGACAGGAGGAAACTGCTCATAATGTTTGCATAATTCTTATTTTTGATAAATGCTATAGTGTGATGCTGAGGGACGACTGTAACCGGTTTGGGGCTAAAGAGAGGATTTAAGGTGTTCTGAGGACATTTCAGGGTTCTGTATTATCAAAGACCAAACTGTTTATGAGAAGTTTATTAAGTACCAGCTGCTGGGGATTTCCTTTTCCAACTGGTAGACAGTGAGCATCAGTATTTAGGTTTTATGACAAGACAAACTGTGGGATAAATATGGTGTGCTATACTCCCAGGTGAGCTGTTAATGTGGTTTCTGATCTACTCACCAACTGCCCTTTAATTCAAAATTATATGTTATCAAACAGAAGCATAGCTGGCTCAACCAGTGCAGTGTTTTGGTGCCAAGAATCAGCAGTCTACTTCTCAGGTCAAGTGAAGAGAAAAAAATCACTATAATTAGCTAATCAGAACATTAGAGTGATTGCTTAATGACAGTTAGATCCACACACACACTTTCCTTCTAATAGAACACCAACCAGGTGGCCAGATGCATGTCATGTCCCCTCCATCTTGCCCCAGACATTCAGGTCTTGCTTCTTTGCCTTGCTCCCAAACCTCCATTTCCACATTTTATTAACAAAGAAAATAATAGAAAAAAATCACTTCTTCTTTTAAACTGAAGAAAACTGCTTGCTAAACTGTAGCAAGCAGTCACTACAGTTTTGACCACACGCATTGCACAGTAGCTGTCAGGTTTGACAGCAAATGCAGTATTGGCTTTAAAAAGCCAGTATTACATTAAAGAGGGATTCAGACAGTCTGATCATCCCCCCCAACACCTTGTACCTGGGGCAGTTGTCCTTCTTGCCACACCCTAGCTACACTGCCATCATAAAGTTAATGGTTTTACAACTGATCCTACATTACTTTAGATATGCACTCACTGAACCTAGTGATATGATAGTTAATGAATTGCAACCACAAGAGATGGTGTATGTTCAGGATAATAGGGAGACCAGGGTAGGACGAAGCTGTGCAATCATCCACTTGTGGAGAGATTTCTCACTGAGTTTTGATGCTTTGCTTTTTCTTCAATCACAGATCTTTTACTTAAAAGTTCAATGTATAAGGCAGATCATAGGTAAAGAATTAATTAAATGTCTTGAGGTGCACATCCATTTCAGATGCAGTGCCCAATAATTGGATTATGCATGGGCAAGATTCAAGCAACCTTAATCCTGTTTCACCAATAATTATCAAGGAAAGTTCCCTACTCTTTTCAAAAAGTACAATAGGCTCTTTTATATCCCATCTGAGCTACACGATGGTACTTTGGTTCAATGTCTCATCTGAAGGACAGCACACTCAGGAAGGCAGCACTCTTCTTGTGTTGCACTGAAGCATTATTGTTGGAGAGTGAATCCAAACTCGTTGAACTGGAATAGAACCAACAATCTGTTGATCTCCCAGCATCAAAGAAGAGTGGGCTACCTGCCAAACCATTGACACTGCTATACTCAGTATTCACATGTCTTTGAAGAAGGAACAGCCTCTTCTTCTTCCGTTTTTCTTTCCACCTCTACAGCCTCATCATGTTGATACATTATTTCCTCCTCTGCAGCTTGCTGTGACTTCCTGTTCACCTCAGGTGGTTTCTGTCCAGCCTTCCATCTCCACCTCTACTCTCTATATTTCCATCTGGATTCTGAATTCATCCAAGGATGGATTGAATCGTTCTGATGCAGGCCTTACACCTATTGCCACTGCCTGACTGCCTCCATTTTCAGGGGGGTGGTTAAGCTGTACACAATGTTATTCCTGTTGCTTCCTTTGATGTAGTGGCATCCACAATTCTCTTGATTTTGCACTTATTCTACTGTGACGCTAACATTTTCTATACTCTACAGAGATTATTTTTTCTTTGTTTCCTTACTTCTCTGATTAGTAAATAAGTGCCTACTGTGTGAGATGTGCTGATGTATATCCTGCTATACAGTTATATTAGTCTGCAAGGATATGTACTTCTTGGTGACCAAAGGTGATTAACAGACTACAGAAGTCCAGTTTACAAGATCCAGCCACAGCCTACCAGATGATATGAAAAGAGCAATGTTATAGTCACATCTGCTGTCTCTCTTTCATATGTAAGAACAATGATTATCATCCAACTGCTGCCATCAAATGGCATGTGACAGAAATAGGCTGCAAGTTCTACCTTTCATACTGATGTCATCAACGTGAATATACAATAAAACTAACAAAATGAGGTTTGACTCCAACTTCTGGTATCTGTAACTAAACAAAAGGAAAATGATCTGAGGGGTATTTGGTAACTATGCATTGTGGTATTGAGTAATGCCAAGTCTTGACACACCCAGATAAGCTCTTCTCTGCCCACCTTATTAGCTCCTTGGTATTTCACTCAAACATAGATCAATTTGAATGTATTTCAGTTCACCCTTACCAACAGTAATTGAAGCTTGGTGAGAAGGATTTTGCACATACATGCACTCATGCAATATTTTCAGTATGGGGGGGGTGGCAAATAGTGCTCTTCCATCACCAACTAGTTTCCTCCTAAGCATTAAGATATACTGCAGTAGTTAATCAAATCTAATAAGACAGTAATATAAGTTAGTCTTCAAATATTCAAAAAGTAACAAATAGCTCAAAACTGTCACTGTTCTAAGGCCAAATACCTTACATTTTAGTATACAAGTAAAATGCATAAACCATTTGAGTAATAAATAAACTATCGACTACATGTATTTAGAAATGTTTTTTTTTTTTTTTTTTTTGCTTGAAGTAAGTTAAAGTATTTGTTTTACAAGTAAATAATCCAGCAGTAACATACGTTACAAGAAACTGAAAACAAAACATTGAAAAATAACAGAAGATGGTTGGAACATCTGTCTAACATGTAAAATGAAAACTATTTGCTTCTAGTTAAAAGATGCACTACCCTTTACCAGTCCTGGCTTTACAGTTCTAATAGTAATCTCAGAATTCTTACATGGAGTAGATCTAGAATTTTAACTCTGCCCCAAAGGTATGCATCAATAGGCAAAGCAAAAACGTTGTGCCTTCTCAAAGAAGATTTCCTGTGGCTTTTGAATTCTGAAATACGACATTCATGATTTCACAGTTAAATGTCCAAGGGAAAAGGACAGGTGAGATTCAACAATCCAGAGACCAGATAAGGGAATCACCATGTAAACTAACTCATTAAATAAGAAGCAGAAATATCTGGAGTACTACACACAGTTGCACAGTCAAAAAGCAAGGCTTAGTTAATCTAAAATACATTTCTACATACCAATGCTTAGCTACATAGCAGTTTACAGATTGTGTTTTATACATTACACATCACTGAGAAAGGCAAGCACCCTGCAACATGTTTTTACTTTTATTTTTGAAACAATTGGGCCAGATCCAATAACACCTACACCAACTGTACACTAAGTGTGCAGTAAGTGTACATGATGTGTATTCAAGAACATCCCTACTGCATTTTTGTGCTTTCTAATCACTGAGAAAGATTACACTAAGTTTATATGTAGTCTACACTTTGGGCTAACCTTTATGAATCCCTGTCAGTATTTAAAGCTACAAGAAAATCAGTAGGAAAACTAAAATTAGGAGGAAGAAGGTGTTAATTATGCCTGTGTTGTCTGTTCACTCAGAATGGTGTACACTTAGTGTAGGTGTTAATGAATCCCAGGGATATTAAAAATGATGCAGCTTCATTATAGCTAGTTTACTTTTTGTGCATTTTCCTTTTCTAGACAGTTAACCAGTTCCCAAGTTATTAGTCTTCTTCACCTTGCTTATACTTTGTCCCTTATAATTTGTTATATTGTCCTACTAAAAATATTCATAATCAAGTGTTTTATTCCTTTGACAGTTCTAGCCTTTTATAACATAGTGCTATGATTTGGCAATTTAGGATACTGGTAAGACTAGTCGGAACTAAAATCAATCAATCAATCAATCAATTAATCAATCAATCAAGCAATCTATATGTTGTGCAGTCAAGGACACTGAGGGGAGAGGAAATGCAAGGAAAAAGGCAACTCTAAGTAAAACAGTATTTCTATAACACTTGTCATGACATAAATTACATGGTTTATGGTAAAGCATTTTAGTTGTTCTTGTATGTGATAAAGATGCAAAAGTAAAAAGTAAAAAGGTCAAGCAGATAAACCAGTTAGTAATAATTACAAGAAAAACCTAGACAATCTAGAGTTTTTACTTTGTAATACCTTAAACCTCCTATAATAGAGGACCACGGGATAGATATCCTGTGGACTTCTATTACAGGATAGTTAAAGTATTGCACGGTGAAAACTCTTGCTTGGAAAGATACAAAACTAAAAAAATGCATTTTTTTTGTCTTTCATTATTCTTTTTTCTATTAGGAAATGTTGACATTATAATGCAAAAAGATAGCAAGACTAGACAAAAATATACTTAAGTTAGTAGGCTGTAATCTTGGGTTGTTGTGGTGGGGGACTATGGTGCAAAAGTACAGAGATCATAATATATGTAAAACTGATATGTTTTCTTTTACTTTTGCACTGGTGAATGTCCAGATTAAGACCTTTGGCTTAATAATAATGAAAAGTTTTCCTTTTGTAATAACTGTTTCCACTTGTCTTTAGAAGCCTGCAGATGAGAGCTACATTTTTTATCTTAAATGTCCATAGAGACAGGCTGATAATAAAGCAAAAAGAAAAATCCAGAACACTGGTATCTTCAATGATGAAAGTTAATGGTTTTTGGAAACATGCAAATTGTTATTCACATGTGGGAGGGGATTAAACATAAAAAGAACATATACCAATTAGAGTAAGGAGAATCACAAACAATAATATGAGTCTTAGCATGGATTACCTCAGTTTTAGGTTAATTAAAGTCTATATTTGCAGCAGTATATTTGGGACAATTTTTCCTATTAGGAGTGTTAAACTTCATTATTTGAAGATGTATGCATTTTGTGCCTTTGCATTAAGTTAAAAGGTTATGGAGATGTGTTTCATTTTTGTTTGCAGCTTTTCACTAAAACAAAAAGTCTTGTAAAATGTGCCATAGATTCCAATGTTGGTGATACAAAAAAATGTATAACGGATTAACCTGCCAAACAGTAGTGGATGCATCTCTCACAAAAGCTGGAAATAGTCATTAACAAAATCTGACATATATAATATATGGGAATAATGACTTTTTTGTCATAATGGCGGCACTTTCCTTACTATCTTAGAATAGGAATGGTCTCCTAGGTATACACTAAATGAAAAGGCTATTTCTTTATATTAAGAAATGCAGAGTGCAAATTGCAATGATACGGGAGACAAATCTTGAAAGAAATGTGGATGTGAATTTGATAAATAAAATATTTCAGGATAGATATTTAGCAAGACATCAGGGACAAAAGAAAAGATGAGTGCTTATATTAATTATTAGAAGATCTCTACTGGCAATAGAAGAGAAAAAAATGATTATAGCATATGTGTGATTGGAAGTGGCTACTGGCAAATAAAGATTACACTGTCATGCATTTATATTCCACATAAAACTGTTATTATGTAGCTTTAAAAAATTGGGAAAAATTATCAGCTTTCAGCAGGAAATATTATTACTTACAGGTGGGGACTGGAATTTGATTTTTCAATAAGCATGATGTATTTGTAGAGCTTAGATGGGAAAATACAACAAAAAAGAATAGATTTCTGAAGAAATGTAAGAAAATATTTGGTATAGAAGATGTGAATTCAGCAGTAGGAACTCTAAGATAATTTACATATAATTTTCTACTGTCAATAACTTTTTACTTTTTCTACCGAGCTATACTAGAAATTATTTTTCACAGGAACATGTGCATATAATTGAGAACTTTGACACACATCCGAGAACTATTTCAAGTCATATGTTAATAATTACTAAGAAAAAACAATGCAGGGAATAAAGTAAAAATACAAGACTTGTGCTTCCCCACCTCCATGTTATAAAGAGAGTAATTAAGGAACAGGTATTGGAAATTATTCAAAAGTTATTAGAGAATGTAGAATGTACTCCAGAAGTTATAGATAGTGAGTGGGACAAAATAAAAGTGGATTTGAAAAATAGGCTAGATATAAAAGAAAAATAGATATGGTCAAGAAGTAACTAGAATTACCTAGAGTGACTGACAAAGGTTAAAACATTACAGAATAAGGGGAACCTCAGAGAACAAGAAGAGGTGCAATTGCAGGTGCTAAAGAAAAGATAATGGAGTACCTGGACAATATGCATGAGTTTAGAAAGATTGATGTTAAACAACTTTTTTGATAACTCCAGAGCACAAAAATGTTTGGCACAGCAACAAGGCAACAGAAAGTAGAAAGGCTTGGTGCCAAACTTAGGGAGCCTACAACATGAAAAATAACCAAAGATACTGCAGGCGTATTAGAGATATTTCAGACATTTTATGAAAATGTGTGTAAAGCAGAGAAGTACAGAAATCAAGAGAAATCACAAATGGAAATATTTATAGAAGACTTAAATATGCCAACATTAGAGGTAGATGAAGCTCTAGCAATTAACAATTAAAATGGGAGGAGATGAGATAAAAGGGTGATGTATAATCAATTTGCAGGATAGTCTCCTGGAATAGATGGCATTCTGGTAGAAGTCTGGAAGCTAAAAGGGAAGAAAGTGATACAGATCTGGAAGGTTTTGTTTAACAGTATTTTAAAAAGAGTGGCAGTACTAACATTCTGGGAAAAAAGCTGTGGAGGCTGTAATAGCTAAATACAGTAAAGTCCCATCAGATGCAGTTCCATATAGGCCCATTACAATTCTAAACCATGATTATAAAGTGTTTATGTCCATAATGGCTAAAAGAATGGGAAACATGTTGCAAAAATTGATAGATATGGATCAATGTGGTTTTGAGGAGGTGAGGCAAACATTTGATAACATTAATAAAACAGTGATGACCCAGAGGGGAGCAGAATATAAAAAAATACCTCTGTCATTGTTGGGTCTTTATGGAGAGAAAGCATTTGACAGAGTAAGCTGAGATTTTATGAGTAGGGCAATGGAAGTCTTTGCATTTTATGATACAATAATAAGGTTATTTAGGAAGATATATGAGGGATCAGAGGCAAAAAGCAAATTGGAAGGGCTTCCTCTGATTAGTTGTTACTGAACAGAAGAACCAGGCAGGAGTGTCCTTTTTCCCCTTTGTTATTTGTGCTATATTTAGAACCATTGGCAAAAAATAAATAAATAAGAAACTCCGAAAAACAAGGATATAATTGGTATTTAAGAAAAGCTGGCTTTATTTCTGGATGGTATTATTTGAACCTGATAGAACCAGAAACTAACATCTCAGTGTTGTGGAATATCCTGAGACAGTTCTGTTTTACTTAGGATATATAATTAAGGAAGATTAAACAAAGGCTATGGATGTAAACTATGTAGCCACACATGAATTGTTTCACCAAATCCCTATCTTTATGGGGACATGATGAAATGAAGTGTTTAGGAGAACTGGTTAAAAAGGTTTCTGTAATGGAAGCTAAGTATAAGTGGGATGAGACTAAACAAAAGAAAATACAAGACCCAAGAAACTGGAAGCTCTTGCCTATGGATATGGATAACAAGAAACAAGCAGTAAAATGTTGTTATTCCCTTTAATTTTATATACAAATCAGGAATATTTTTATCAACCAAAGGAGACATTATAGATAACTAATAAAGATCTGAAGGATTTTATCTGGGATGGGTAGGCAAGAGTTAAGTGGGATAATCTGATCCTTCCAATGGAACAAGGAGGGTTAGGATTACCTGATTTAAGGCTATTATACTATAAGCAGGCAGCTACAATCCCAAGTAGAAAGGGTTGATGATAAAGCAGTGGTGGGTAATTCAACAAATAAGGAAAGAGAAGGATTTTAGACACAGATTCTTTAGGAAAATAACAACAGTCATACAGAATATTATACTCATAAAGTACCAGAAAGTGTACTAAGAACTAAGCCACCATGGAAATGAAGAAACGTGATTCTGACCATAGGGATGACTGCAATTAGGAATACAGAAAATAGGCACAAGAGGGATGGAATTTACTGGGGAAAGCTGGCAAAATGACTGCATTGGGAACAAATAATTAGGGATGAAAAGGTAATAGAATGGGAAGAGGCAAAGAAGACACTGGGATAGCAGGCTAGAAATTTCCTTCCCTATCAGTGATTGATATCAGAGCATAGGCAAAGAAAAAGGGATAGGACAATCCTAAATGAAAAATTTGAACAGGTTGAGCTTTTATTTGTACACAGAACAAAAGCTATTGTTAAAAATGGGATAATTAGGAGGGCATAAAAATATTGCATGATAACTATAGGAATCAAATTGAGGGGGGAAGAAAAGACTGAAAGAGAGATTAGATATGCAATTCAGAAAGAAACAATGGGAAGACATATGTATGGCTCACATATATGGAACTGAATCTAGAAAATTTAGGAATTTTCCTGGAAGTTTTTCCATACGTGCTTATATGCGGGTCTATATCAGATGGACAAAAAATCCGTTCATCGAATACTTAATGATCGAAATGTCGCTGAAATTGAAATTGGTATTGTGGGTGGCTGTCCCCCCCACACCCCCTGCTAAATATATATTCTAACTCCAAGATCGCACTACAGTGAGGAAAGGGCAAATACCCTAATCCTCACTGTACTGAGACCCCACAATATTGTTTTTGATTTCCGCGAAGCTTCAATCTTTACGTATTCGATGAATGGATTTTTCATTCATCTGATATAGACCCTTTATACCTCAAGCAGACTAGAAATTATTTTTCCTCAGGTAGATGGCAAATGCTGAAGGTGTCACAGGGAAAAAAGCAACCTAACAACATATGTTCTTGGAGTGTAATGAGACAGACTTTAAAATTTAAGAAAAATCGCCCAAAACAGCAAACATATAAGAAAGTTTTAGTCCATTAATCACTTTCATACATAGAAAAAAAATGAAAATTGTGGGAACAATATATGCAGAAAAATGCTTTGGAGGAGGAATGAGGTTTAAGGGAGACAGAAAATGAAAAAAATGTGTAATGTTGCTTTGATTATATTGTATAGAACGTGATATATACTGTTTATAAATTTAAACTTGTTAGCAATTTGATTACTTTTATATAAATGTGAGTTTGCCTGTGTCACAAGCGATAATTCAATACAGATGCTTAAAAAATACTCATTGTTTAGCCTATCATCCTTGCCACTTTAGTATTGCAGCCATCTCCTTTTGGGTCAGTGTCAATGACTCCTAGATTAGAGGCATGGCACTGTGATTTTTATCCATAATACCCTATATAACTGAGCAGCAGTCAAAAATCTCTACCAGTGTTACCTTTGATTAATGGTACCAGTAATCCATACTCGTCCTCAAATTCTAACTTTTGTAACATTCTGATTTGTATTTATTTATTTTTTTGGTACTAGTTATGCCTTTGCTAGTCCCTTAGGTCTTGAATTTTGCCACAGTAAAAGAGACCTTGGACTCTTCAGACTCCATGTCTTCAGAAAAGGAGATCCAAAAATTTCTTTCTAAGACAGAGTACAGAAAATTTGACAGGGACCCTTAACTAAGGGGCTGGGAATTGAGGAAAGAGCCAGCTGCCCCTTTCCTCTAGAAAATATCAAATCTAGGGAGTCACTCTTAATAATTCAGCCTGGAGTTATTCCTAAAAAACTCAACTCTTACTTAGAGCACAGAATGCAAAATAACGGCTATTTTACTCTGCAGGCTTCTTGGATAGTTTCCCTTTTAGCAAGCATACTTAACATGCTACAGTTCAAGGGAAAGTCCTAATACTGTGGCCTCTATTCCCAAGAAGGTAGGCTTTGCTTCTGCCTGACCTCTGAGGGAGTGTACATTTTGGAAACAAACTTTTGAATCAAATATCAGTGTGCCTGCAGCCACACTCCAGTGCACTCAAACCCTGCTATGAGCCCTCCTGTTTATCCATCCTAATGTTATGGTTATGTTCATTTTTTGGAAGTGTATTTTCAAGTCCAAAATTTTGTTCACAGATGCACATAACCTTCTTACCCCGATGTATATCCAGATGAACCTTACAAGTGAACTGCAATGTGTGCTGTAAGAGATGTTTGATAGTTCCTGAAAGAAAAAGCTATTCTGCCAATCCTGGTTGTCTTTTAATCGATTCACTGATGACAACAAATTGACTTTCATATACACTACTGTTAATGAATTTATTCTGCCTGTCACAGATCTATGGTCACCTTAAAAACATTGAGGAAAAGGAGCAAATTCTTACTGTTCTGGCTATTATGTTTCACCATCAACAGCATATCTTCTGAAAGACAAAGCTGAGCATGAACAACATATGTCTTTGGAAAGGCCCATAGAAGCAATGATATGAAAGTGCTGGATAGACAAACCCCAACTTAAGTTCCCATAAGGTCATGGACCCAGTGGCAGAGGTGTATGGCACTCAGCAGGAGGTAATTGTAAGCTTTATGGTAGATAGTACAATCCAGACTCCTGCTGTTCTATAGGCTATCAGTAATAATACCACTAAGACTATGTCCAGAGAATAATTGATTAAATTTTTCTCCCACATGACCCCCATTGTTACTCTGACTTGATTATCCACCTTTTTTAGAAATAATTTGGAGGGAAGAAAAAGTAAAATCTCAACAAACAAAACATTCCACCCAAGAGGTCACAATAGATTGAAAATTCTCAGATTACTATTCCAGAATATTTTTGGTGCTGAACGTAACAAAATAAATCAGGTCTAGTAGGATCATATTTGCCTAAGTGTATGAAATACCATTGAATCATCTTAAGTGATCATAGTACAGTCCATCCTTCAATGCTTATCTGAAAAACACTGCTTATGATGTTTGAACCTTCAAGATCTATACATCTCTGTTTAGTTGCCCAGAGAGTCAAGACATTTTTTGTATTATTGCATCACAATCAGTTTCTACCAGTTCCAAAATCTTCCATTAGTTTTCACCTCAGCCACCATGGTGTTTAACAAGTATATATCAATTGTTGTAAAACTTCTCAGGATTCAGGGATTCAATGATTTCCTTTCTTGAATATCTGGCACCTAGCTGCACCATCACAGGGTAGTCCCTGCTCCAGCTGTGTTTTTTTTTTCTGAGTACCAGTAAACCTTATGAAATCCCATTTCCTTGTAATCTTAAGCTCTCATATTCATAGGCTTTTCTTTAAACACAGACATCTGTCATGGTGTCTTGCATGTCAAATAGTTTCATAGAACACTGGCAAGGACAGCTCAAGGCTCAGGACTTCATTGTAGTGTCTGTTAATAGAAATTCATGCTATTATCTGCAATGAATCGTTCAAGTATTTTGATGTCAACTTTTTATAGGTGCATAGGTGTTTAATAGACTAATGACCACAAGGGCTTTTTTAAGCTTAACCATGCATCCCAAATCTCTGACCCCATTTCACATCTGATTAAATAAAGATGCTTGACAATCTCACATGGTCTGGTAGCTAAAACCAGTAAATCATTTCACAGTGAAATCTTGCTAGCTGTAGACTCTTCAAATAACAGTTACTAAGATACATCAAGATTACCCAGAGGATGTGAATGACCAGAGAGGTCTGTGCTTTGAATATTATTGTCGCACAGTTGAGTGCTAACCTAACTAGTACAGCAACCAAGGTGACGCTCATTTATATCTATTCTGACAGAAGGCCATGATGGTATGGCAGTGGATAGACAATTTTCATTGCTTCTTGATGGCAGTGCACATCCCAGTAGTGGCTAATTCATTGGTGTACAGATTCTTCCTTTCCTTTACTATGCCTTATGAAAGTTCAATCAACCAGACTGTCGCCAATAAAACATTTCATCTCTGGGCTATCATAGTGTAAGATCTTTTTGCCTTTTTAGTAAACACTTTTTTTTAAATGCTCCCTACTCCAGTAGGTCAAGTAAGCACCCCATTTCCACTGATGATTAAGTTCAGAAGACCAAGCTTCCAAACTTCTCAAAGGCAGTTATCTTTATAGCACATTTCTGTACCAGATAGACTTAGTTTGCACTTCTGTACCCCTTTCTTCTTTAGAAGCCCATCTGAGTACAAATTGTGTAAAGCTACTGTATCCCTAACAGCAAATTGCACCAGATCTTTCATCCAATGAAGCTGGCTACCTGTCTTCTTCATTTCTCATTAACTGCTAAATGTTCAGAATTTGCAAAGAGAGTACTTAACATTATAACATTGATTCAAAAGCTATACATTGATAGGATATACGATGACAAATGCTCCCAGTCTGATCTTCGACTTGTAATAACTCTAACCCTGAGAATCCCACACAAACAGCAAATGCCTTTAACTCTTTCTTCACTGATACCATCCAAACTCTAGCTAGCCATCTATCTCCTGACTCATCTAATCTGACCACTTCCTCTACAAATCCACCTCCTCTATTTCTCCTCCAACCAGTATCTACCTCCTACATTTCCTCTCTTCTACATAAGTTAAAACCTACCACCCCCTCAGCTGACAAACTCCCAGCAGAATTCTTGCAAAAAGGAGCTAAAGCCATTGCCTACCCTATTTCTATTCTGATAAATAGAACAATAAGTGAAGGAACTGTCCCTCCAATATGGAAAATTTCACACATCATCCCACTACACAAAGGTGGGAGCTCCAATGACTTTTCTAACTTTCGCCCCATAGCTTTACTTTCCCCTATCGCAAAAATTATGGAAAAATGCATCCATAAACAACTACTCAACCACCTTCTCCAGAACAACCTACTCGCTAACTGTCAACATGGCTTCAGACCTTTCCATAGTACCACCACTGCACTGCTATCATTCACAAACAGCATCAACAATAATCGTAACAATAATTGTCTTTCATCTGCAGTTTTCATTGACCTATCCAAAGCTTTTGACATGGTTAACCACCAACTACTACTCCATACACTGAATACTCTCTCACTCGATCCTCTTGCCTTGAACTGGTTTACATCTTACCTTGATAATCGTCACCAGGCTGTACTCTGGAAATATAAACTATCGATCACCTTCCTATCTCTCTCAGTGTCCCTCAAGGATCTTTATTAGGCCCACTCTTATTTTCCATCTTCATTAATGACGTGCAAACAGCCATTCCTTACTCCACCTGCATTCAATATGCAGATGATTCTACCATAATCTGCTCAGCTTCTTCTCAAATTAAACTACAGTCTCTTACCCAAAAAGCATTCAGCACTGTTGAACTATGGTTTTCTCAACGCTGCCTCCTTCTGAATCCCAAAAAAACTAAACTGCTACTCTTCTCACCAACCCAAAAGTCCACATCTTTACCTTTCAGTCTCACTTCTAGCAGTGGTACTCTTATCTCTCCTGACCCTACCACTAAACTTCTAGGAATAACAATAGACAACAATCTAAACTTTGATACTCACATAAACACTACAATAAAGTCAGTCAACAAAAAACTGGGATCCCTCTATAGAATTAAACCTTATCTTATACCAGCAGCTAAGACTGCTATAACCTGAACCCACCTAATATCCACCCTGCCTTACGCCTCTCCCATTTATACTAATCTCTCAAAGAACAACATCAGGAAACTAACTACTTCCTATAATAATATTGCTAGATTTGCTACAGGCTCTCCTTACAGAACCCATCACTGTCTAAATCTTAAACAATTAAACTGGCTTGAATTTCTTAATCAGCTTCAATATCACCAGCTTATAATAGCCCATAAGACTCTATATCTACCTAACAATATCCCAGTACTCTCTAGCCTCATTACACCTTATAAAAACCTCACATCTCTACGCTCCTCTAACAAACTACTGATCAATACTACTAAACCCAACAACACAGCAGGTGAGTCTTTGTTCTCTAACTCTGTAGGAAAACTTTGGAATAAACCTCCCTCTGAAATCACATCTCAAACTTCTCTCTCACTTTTCAAAAGGAATTTGAAACTCTACCTTAACAATCACTGGCTATGTACCTGTACTAACCCTGACTAAATCTTCTCATATTCACTTATCCCACCTCATCCCTTATTAGCTCCCTTTTATGTATCAATAAACTACATTATTGCATATATCTTACAAGTATATATCTACATCATACCTCAGTCTCTTACAAAATGACCATGTTAATTCTACTCTGTACCTTACAAAATGACCATGGTAACACCAATTTGTACTATTGAATAAAAAAAAAAAAAAAAAAAAACTTTTTTTGTAATATTGCTATCTCTATTATCTATATAACTCTTGTTTTTAACTTTGTAAAGAAAATCTGTATTATTCTTGGAGCTTTTCTCCCCGGGCCTCTACTGAAAATGGACATGTCTCCAGCTAGACTAACCCGGTCAACAAATGTAAAATAAAAAAAATAAATAAAAATAAAATAATAAAGATATATAGTCCCTTCTTTTTACACATCTACTCAAAAAAGTCAATTCAGGTCTTTGTTATTCTTCTATCAGTTGTTGCATGGTGACCATTATTAGTGTTTTAGTTTTATTTACATATTTATTTGCTACATTTGTCAGGAGGTAACCGGACTGGTTTCGCAACCTTTCTAGGAAAGACTTTGTCTCAAAGAAGAGCAATGATAAAACATCAACAGTGCTGGAAGTAAACCGGCCCTAACTATGGCCCAGGCAACCAAGGTTTGATTAGTGGATCTGGTCACCAGAAGGGAGGGATGGAAAGCATTTGACTAGGCATTACCTGTGGGTAGAAATGGTCCACAGAGCATAGTTACCCTGAGATGTGAAATAGGTGAATTCTGGAAGGGGGTGGGCCAAAGTGTAGGTCAAGAATGGAAAAAGAAATTACTGGTGGAAGCAGTCAGTGGGAACACCCCCCCCCTTTCCAGGATGTTCTTATTTTCTGTTCTAGCCACAGTCCTAAAATTGAGATAGTTCAGGGACTGTAGGAGTGTCTGCCAGATTTGGTAATCGATCAAGGCTCTGGGGTAAGCTAGAAATAGTTAGGCAGAAAGGAAACAAAAAATAAAAATAAAAATAAAAAAAATGAAAAGTGATGGAAGAATAACAAAGACCTGAGCTGATTCTTATAGCAGAATATATAAAAAGAAGGGGCAATATTTTTGCCAGTAATCCAGGAACAAACTGGAAGCATTTGTCATGGCATATTTTATCACTGGATTGCCTTTGAGCCAAGGTTATAATGCCTATATATTTATATATAGATATACTAGAATTACATTTGCAGTATATTACAGAGCATCAGGTTTGAAAATGGATCTATGCATTGATTTTACAGAAGGTGCAGTTCCTAAGAACTTTGATGCAGCTGACAAGATGCAAAGCAGCTGTTAAGAGAAAAGAACTACATGCATAAAAATGTAAAACAAATGCATATGTACAATAATAATGTCTAAAAAGTAATGAGTTCCAAACAATTGTAAGGCCCTGTTTTTTTAGTTTTAAAGATGGAGGCCTGCTACTATGAGAAATTGGAGAAATGTCCTAGATAAAAAATATATGTATGTATGTATATATATATATATATATATATATATATATATATATATATATATATATATATATATCACCCCTAATACGTTAAACCATTTAGTAACTTGCTGTTTTGCTGTTACCTTTGTGCAGTATAGGTTTACCTAGTAAGTTTGTTAATTTGAATAGAAGATAAACTGAGGAGGTCCTAAGGAGATATTAAAAGTTGAAATAAGGAGAAATGTATTTATTTTACTTTATTTATTCGGTTTGCTGATCAAATTTAATATATGCAGGCTCAACCTAGGCTGTATACATAGCATGAAACAGTAAATTAATATTAATTAACTAAATTATACAGTATTGTGACATAACATAAAATAACATAGGTTCATTGGAGGTACTAGGCTAATTGCCCTAGGGACATTACAAGCCTATTCATGTTATACCCATATTCCCTAATTAACCTTGGTTAGATGGTTGATATTTGCAGAGCAAGTCTATGATCAAAACTGACTGCCCCTGTCCATGAGGGACAAAGGTGCCACCCATGAGGTGAATTTACGATCTTCCATCCAGTTGTTTAGGTTACACTTGAATAGGGTTACTGCAGAGCTCTGCTTCATGTGAACTGGGAGTTTATTCCAGAGGAGCGGCAGTCTCTTGGAGATAGATCTGTCTCTTCAGCATGTTCTGTTAATATCACAGGCTAGGTTGAGATCCCTGGAGTGAGTGACTCTTGTCCCATTTGATTTGCAGATAAACAGCATCTCCATTAGGGCAGGGTCAGACACAGCTCTGTAGGTAAGTCACAATTCGCCTCTCAGCAGCCTGTAGGATGCAAAGTACAGTGACAGGTCTTTCAGTCTTTCCATGTAGGTTATGTTTTGGAGGCTCTGAATTTTCTTGGTGAGAAACCTCTGTGGTCTCTCCAGCTGTTGCAGGTGTCTGGTGAGGTACATTCAAAAGGGAGCATTGTACTCTATTAGTAGTCTGATGAGGGTTGTGTACAGAGGAGTTATACCATCTTTTGTCTTGGATGTGATGCCCTTACTAATAAAATGTGCAATGTAGAAGGCATTCCTTACCACTGTGGACATATGATGATCAAGTTTACAATGCTATCAACCTGTGTTCCCAAATCTTGCATCACTGGGTTTGAGCTTAGGCCGGTGCTGTCAATATTGCAATTTGCAAGGACATCCTCTTTGACAAAGGAGACAACAATGCACTTTTTTGTGTTTAGATTTAGAGCTTGGCTTTGGCACTAATCATGTATCTGTGTTAGTCCCTGTTGTAATATGTTAGCATCATTTGGGGATTTAGTGATTGAGCAAAGTTTGCATTCATCAGCAAACTTGGTAAGCCACAGGCCATTTACTTTCTCCTGGACTTCCGAGAAATAGATTCCAAACATTAGAGGGCCCAGCATAGCTCCTTGTGGTACGTCACTGTTAACTGGTCTACTGGTAGAGGTGTAATCCCCAACTTTGACAGTATGCTTTCTGTGGGTGAGCCAGATGAATACCCATCTAGTGATGTGAGTTAACCTCTAGCTGGTAGAGTTTCTCAATGATATCTGAGTGGTGGATTGTGTCAAAAGCCTTTGCTAAGTCAAGATAGGTAGTATGTACTGTTCTGCTTTCATACAGGGCTTCGTTGGCATTTTCAAAAAAGTCCCCCAGGTTCCGTAAGCATGATCTACCCTTAATGAAGCCAAACTGTGTTAGGCTAAGATTTTGAAGGTCACCTGTGTCCTTGTTGTTAAGGTCCATGATGATTCTTTCCATGGTCTTGCAGATAAAGGTGGTTAGGCTTATGAGTCTATAGTTTCCAGGGCCGATTGATGTACACCCTTTGTGGTAAAGGATTGCTGTTGTGGTTCTCCACTTTACTGGAACAAAGCCATTGCTCAAAATGAGGTTAAAGAATGTGCCAAGTGGTTCTGCTAGGTCTTGTTTTAGATTGTTTAGTAAGCAGCCTGGGATGTTATCTGGTCCCATACAGGCCATGTTTTTGGCCTGGGAGAGTATGGCATGACATGCTCTTTGGAGATACTAGGTAGAGGACCGGTTTCAGATATGCTTTGTGGTATGGCTGGGGGGAAAAAGGAGGATGACGTTTGCACCAAATCTGTCAGCTACCATGTTGGCAATTTCCTCAGGTTCAGTATGAAACGTACCATGCACTATAAGTTTGGCACATGGTTGGGTGCTCCCTTTTAGATTCTGGATGTAGCTAAAGTATGTCTTATGATTATCCTTAGCTAGAGATGCTAATTTAGCTTCATAAGTAGGTTTAAAGGACTTTACAAGATATCTGATTTGCTTGTTCAAGTTGTGGAGGGTTTTCTTCTTCTGCTGAGCAACTCCCCTCTTGTTCTTAGACATCAGTTTCTTCCTTTTGTTATATAAACTATTTATACTTGAGATCTAGCAGGGTGGACTGTTTTTAGGAAGGACCTGGTTTTGATCTGGCCAGGTATATCTGAGTTTATACAGTTGTTAAGTGGTTATACAGGGCATTTG
This sequence comes from Protopterus annectens, assembly GCF_019279795.1. NCBI lineage: Eukaryota > Metazoa > Chordata > Ceratodontiformes > Protopteridae > Protopterus > Protopterus annectens. The sequence continues at coordinate 1,755,547,897 of NC_056737.1, read as the reverse complement.
TGTACTCATCTGCATAGAAGTCATTCTTAGCTGTGTTAGCAGGGGTTTGAATCTTTTTTATATCATTGCTTGCTTTGGAGAATTTTTTCATTTTTATTTGCTCCAGTGGGGGTGTCAGGTCTGTTCAATACTTCAAATGAGACAGATTTATGGTCTGACTTTACCAGGGAGGGCAACACATGGGGTAGTGCAGTGACCACTCCATATTGGTGTTTACTATGTCTTGGACATTTGAGCTCCTTCTGGAGGTGCAGACTAGCTGTTACAGGGCATTTGTATTGACAAAGTCCAAGAACCTCAGAATGAGCATGTTTGTGCTCATGTATGTTGCCCAGTCAATGGAAGGATAGTTGAAATCATCCACAATCAAAGTATATGGCTGCATAGTGAATGACTCTAGTAAGTCCAGGTAGGTGGTGTGCTTTTCTTTGTTCATGGTGGGGTCCTGTAGCTAGCAATGATATGGTAGGGTGCTTCACCTATAGTTAGTTGGACCTGGAGTAGCTCAAACGAGTTATACTGTTTAACCAGCCTGGAGGTGTATTTGGCTTTAATAAAGATGGATACACCTCCACCTTTGGTTCTTTCAGACACAATTTGGGGTCTGAATTTGTGGAAGTCATTGAAGCATTCCAAGGATTGGGTGCTGTTTGCTGCCTTGAACTATGTCTTATTGACTGCACAGACATCAGGATCTTCCATGGTGACGAGTGCTTCCAAGTAGTATAGTTTCTTGTTTAGGTTCCTAGCATTAAGCAGCATAATCTTGAGTTTGTCTTGAGTGGATTTTTTTTTTTTACATTGTAAATGTTATTCTTTTGACATTGCCTAAAAAAGGCACTAAGGGGGAGGAAATCACCTTTGTCAGTATCCAAAAGCCTAGAGAAGATAGGTGAAGACCATCACAGGCAAACCAGAGTGGTCTGTCTATCATGTCTTCCCATAATGACAGATACTGGTTCTCCCTGGATTGACACCAGAAGATAAGCCAATTGTTGAAGTCAATATTTTTTCTATATTGTGGCATCATCCTGGGTGAATGCAGAATGCTGCTTAGCACTAGGGACATACCTGCCTGGGCCACATAATCTGAGAGTTCAGTCATGCCTCTCTTCATATAGTTCAGAGAGGTATGTCTCAAGTCATTCTCCCTAGCATGTGCTATGACAAAGTCACAGTGGTAATTGTTGTTGACTGACTTGAGTGCATGCGTGATTTGATGGATTCTGTCCCCTGACAGGCAACTGACTGTGACCTATTCCTTGGCCAACCTGGTGAGTCGTACATCTGTGTGCCTCACTATGGAGTTGCTTATAACTAGGACATTTGGTTTTGAGGTGTTTTGCCTTATGGACTTACTTACTGAGACACTGGTGTGTATGTTGTTATGTGTACTAGATTATATTTGCTTTGCAGTGCGTGCACGTGATTTGCACTTTAGAGCTCTCTGATCTTTTGGTAGGCTTCTACTGAGTACCTCTGCATATGTGGGTTTATGTGTTGGGACCTAGTTTTCTGTGAGAGGTGATGTATGTGTGCTGACAACCTGTTTGATGTTCAGTTTGTTGTTGTTACGTGAGATAATTGGTTCCAAATTCATCATGTAATTACATCTCTCACATACTGTATTTGTTTATTTTAGGAGGAAGTTGCTGTCAGTATACATGAGGCAATTACTACATTGCCTCACGATGCCCATGTCAATCAGACTGACCGGAGAAACTGACCAACCATTATGGCAGGTTATTACTGTAATTACTATTGGGGAGTGGGCTAGTTTGACCAGATTTTGCTCTAGAATTAACAAAGCAGCAGAAAAATGATAAAATACAGTCAGCAAAGTTCAAACAAAACTCAAAAAGTACTTTTTTTATTTTTTTTTATTTTTAGTAGTGGAAGCTTTGGATTTCAGCAGAATCTCTAAAGACCTCTGGAAAAAGTAGCGAAACTTTGAGGAGTTCTGGTTAGATTACCTAAGATTGTACTGTCCTCTACACAAATTGGAGCACTTTGAGCAGCTGTGAACAGTGGGAGACTATGGAGAGCATTTCCTATAGAGGATTTTAAACTGGAGAGGATTGCTTATATATAAGGCATGGGGAACCGTGTCTGTGCATTAATGGAAGGCTTTTATTCCAACAGGGTGAAAGACTTTTTCACACAGTTAATCCCTCAGGCCAAATCAGATAAAACACAATAAACTTTAAACCAGCAGTTTCCCACTTGGATGGATTGGATTCAACTCTGCTCCCACCAGAGTTCAACAGATCTCACCTAATGTATAATGAACTGGTTTTGACCTCAGGTGCAATAACAAATACTGTACAGAATTCCTTGAAAATAAGTTCACTAACCTTGAAAAATGTTCAACAAAATACAGAAAAAAGTTCACAATGTAATATAATATTTTAGCAGACTCAAGAGAACTTTGCCAAACTCATAACAGCTTTTTCAGTAACAGAGGATGTTAGGAAATATGAGAATATTGTTAAAACAACCTAATAGCAGTACAGTAACAAACAGATGGTGTTTCTTTAACAAATGTAGGCTGAAAGACAGTGGCAAATTTAACCAAATCAATAAATGCAGCAGAGAAGTGTTAAACAGTACTGAGACAGTAAGATCAACTGAAAAAAAAATATATCAGCTTTGTGGTCCAGATTTGTTTTACAAACAATCCAAGTCTTGCAGTCCACATGTGTCCAAGAAAGGCACAGGAAAGCTCTGAATAAATGAGCATAGCTGTACAAATTAAACTAAATATAGATAAAATGATTCCATATATCAGTATATACACAAATATATGTATATATGTGTTTGTGTGTGTGTGTGTGTGTGTGTGTGTGTGTGTGTGTGTGTGTGTGTGTGTGTGTGTGTATACACATATTATCAAATCAGATTATCAAATGTCCGGAAATTCTAAATTTATATGGCCAAGACCATACGATCGAATTTTGGAAGTTTGAACGTTTTCAATGGAGATTGCTGTACATCTTACCATTTTCCTCACTGTAGTGCAATCTTGGAGTTAGTATATTTAATTACCAGGGGGGTGTGGGGGGGGGTGCAGGGGAGCTTACCTCATAAAAACATTAAAAAAAGAAAGTTTTTGTTTTTTCTTTATTTTTTTTTAAAGTTCAAGCATCCGAAAATTCAATCATATGGTCACAGCCATATGAATTTTAAATTTCCAGACGTTTAATAATCTGATAGGGTTTTTTATATACATATATATATATATATATATATATATATATATATATATATATATATGTTTGTTTCTTTCTTTCGGCTTTTCCCGGTTAGGGGTCGCCACAGTGAAACTCCGGTCCGCTAATGATTGGCAGTAGATTTTGATGTGCTGGCTTGCCAGGCCTAATGCACAACCTTCACCGAAGGAACGCCCATTCACACATGTCACTACACAGCAGACGCTCTAGCTGAGAATCGAACGGGCAACATCTAACAGTGAGGCGACAACACTACTGCAGCACCACCACCGCAGCATATATATATATATATATATATATATATAAATATATATATATATATATATATATATATATATATATATATATATTTTTTTTTTTAAACATAGATATAAATTTAAAACAATGGGTTATTGAGAAAAATGTGATATCAGTGAACAGAAGCTAAGGAAAGTGTATACTAAAAAGGGATATTTTTAGGATTTACTGAATGTCATGGATGCATATACTTTCAGATTTATAGGTTTATAGATTTATAGGTATATAGGATCATAAGAGCATAGGATCATAGGAGGTTACTTGGCTATTGGCCCTGAGGCCCCTATAAGCCTAGCCTACAGTTTAGCCCATGTTTAGACAAGTGAGCACCTGATACCTGTGTCCAGCAGGGACACAGGTGGAATCCCAGCGGTGAACTTTCTGTTTCCCATCCAGTTATCCAGGTTATGCTTAAAAAGGGGTAAAGAAGTACTCTGCTACATGTAGAAAGGGAGTCTATTTGACAGATGAGGCTGTCTCTGGGACACAAATAGGTCCTGCCAACAAGTCCTATTGATTAACTAAATAGGTTGAGCCCACGCATATGGGTTACTTGAGTGGAGCTTGACTTGCGGATATGCAGCAGTCCCATCAAGGCAGGGTCCGAGATTGCCTTGTTTGCCAGACAGAGGTCACCTCTGAGGAGTCTGTATGAAGCTGAGTAGAGGGATAGGGCTTTTAGCCTTTCTGTGTATGGTAGATGTTTAAGGCTCTGGATTCTCCTGGTGAGGAACCTCTGTGGTCTCTCCAGCTGCTGCATGTGCTTTGCAAGTTACATGCTGAAAGGGGCATTGTACTCAATAATGGGCCTTATAAGGGAAGAATACAGGGATGTTATGACCTCCTTGTCCCTGAATGAGATACCCTTACATATGAGCTGGGCCATGTAGAAAGCTTTCCATACAGTGGAAGCAACATGGTGGTCAAAAGTCAGGTTGCTATCAACCTGAGTGCTCAAATTCCTCATGACTAATTGTGTACTTAGGACATTGTTACTAATGTAATAATTTGTGGGGACATCACTCTCCCCAAAGGGGATGATGATGGATTTTTTGGTATTCAACTTGAGGCCATGTTTCTGGCACTAGTTATTTGTTTGGGTGAGACCCTCTTGGAGGATATCCACATCACTAGGGGAAATGATGACATTCCCAAGTTCAGTCATCTGCAAACTTGGTCAGCCATAGCCCACTGGTTTTGGCCTGCACCTCAGAAAAGTAAATCCCAAATAGCAGAGGCCCCAAGACTGAACCCTGGAGTACGCTGCTCATTACAGGTCTACTGCTTGAGGTGGCTACCCCTATTTTGATTAGGTAGGTTCTGTCAGTGAAACAGTTGCTACCCATCTGGTAACATATGGATCGATGCCTAGATGAGAGAGTTTATCCATTATGACTGAGTGGGGAATAGTGTTGAATGCTTTGGCCAGGTCAAGATAAGTGATGTGCACCCTATTCCCCTCATTGATGGCTTTGGTGACTATCTCAAAGAACTCGACCAAATTTAACAGACATGACCTCCCCTTGATGAAAACAAACTGTGTGGGACTGAGTGTTTGGAGGTTACCACTCTCCTTTTTAATGAGGTTCATGAAAATCCATTCCATGGCCTTGCAGATCAGGCTAGTTAGGCTGATGGGATTTATAATTTCCTGGATCGGTGGATGCTCCTCCTTGGTACAAAGAGATGAAAGTAGCTGTCCTCCACTCAGCTGGGATGAAGCCAGTACTCAGGCTTTGATTGAATAGGGTGGCTAATGGTACTGCAAGTTCCTGCCTGAGTTCATGTAGGATGCAGCCTGGGATGTTATCATGTTCCATGGAGTCTGTATTTTTTTTTAACCTTTGAGAGTGATTATCTCTTCCCTAGATAGAAGGGGAAGGGGGCAGGTACTGGGGATGTACTGATTTACTGATGGGGGACAGAGGGGTGAAGTTTTCAATGAATCTGTCAGCCAGCAAGTTTCCTATATCTACGGCAAATTTATATGTGCTGTCCTTGACCACCAGTTCTGAACAGATATGGGTGCTTCCTTTGAGGTTGCAGACATATGTGAAGAAGGCCTTATGATTGTCTCTAGTAGATGTGGCCAATTTGGACTAAAAGTTTTCTTTGGAGGATTTCACTACTGCTGTTATTTGCTCATTCAGCCAAAGGAGAGAATACTTCCAAGTGGGCACCTGGTCCTTCTTGGTCCTGGGCAGCAAATGTTTCCTTTTGTTATAGAGTTTATTGCAAATGTCCACCAGACAGGTTTACTCTTCCTTGTGAATGACAATTTAATCCTGTTGGGTATTCCTGATTCCATGCATCTATAGAAATGCTCATATAGTGCTTTGGTGTAGTTTTGGATATTGGTGCCAGTTCCTACAGAGGGGGAGGGGGCAGTGAAGCTGTTTATACCATCCTTCAGGTGACTGTAATTAGCTTTGGAGAAGTTTTTTGTTTGGTCCTAGCTAGAGGGGGGTTGTGGGAGATGTTGACTTCAAAATTGACCACTTTATGATTGGATCTTACCAGGGAGAATGATACTGTGGGGATATTGCAGTGGTTAATCATGTTGGTTAATACCAAGTCCAAGATATTATCACCTCTTGTGGGGGTATCGACTAGCTGTTCCAAGGCTTTTGCACTGACAAAATTTAGGAATCTCTGGGCATTTGTGTTATGGCATGAGTAGTTCTTCCAGTCTATGTTTGGGTAGTTAAAGTCACCCAGGATCAGGGTAAATGGTTGAATCTTGATATATTCGAAGAGGTCCAGATAGGTGGATTGGGCATCTTGAGTCAGATGTCTGGGACAGTAGCTAGCAATGATTTGAATAGGGGTCTTGTCAATGGTTAACCACACCTGGAGTGTCTACTGTGTCCTGTGCATCATACTGTTTGACCAACCTGGAAGTGTGTGTGTCTTTAATATATATTGAACTCCACCTCCTTTGGCTTTACTACCTACAGTTTGGGGTCTGAATGTATGATAGGATGAGTAACCAGTTAAGGCCTGGGTGCTTTCCACAGCTTTGAACCAAGTTTCTGTAACTGCACAGATGTCAGCATTTTCCATGGTTAAGAATGCTTACAATGAGTGCAGTTGCATGTTTAGACTCCTAGCATTTACCTTCCAAAAACAGCAAACTGATCCGGCAAACGACCACCACCTGGTAGAATAGCACAGCTCACAATAAGGTACCTCAAGCTCCAAAAACACAGGTTTATTAACGCCACAAACAATTCTATTGTAAAAACACGTTTTCATCGACAATACGACTTCTTCAGATAAAACCAGTATAAAATGAAACTGCTTAAATACATGCTTCAGTTAATACAATTGATGTTCATAGATTGTAATTAAACAATTAAATAAAAATTAATACTGAAGATCCTTCATGTTTAAGCAGCAACCAAAAACAAAATAAAATAAAACAACTAACCAAATGTGTATTTACAAAACATGAACATGGGTTAGAAATGTATACGTGTAAATAACCCATACAACAAACCAAAATTCAAAATAAAATGTTTAAAAATGTTTTAAAAAAAATTTTTTAAAAAGTAAAAAATAATAAACTGTAACTGCAACTCGCACACCATTATATTCGCCCTGCCTTGAGTTTTAAATAGGGGGCAATGGAAATAGAATCATTAAGACCCGGGAACTTGTTGGATTCTAAAAATATCTGCCAAAATGTCTCTCTATGGGCAAGTTTGGCTTCCCAAGGTCCACCCCTGATGTCCCTGGGGACGGGTTCCAAAACAAAAAACAAGAACCTAGCTCCCTCGCACTTAATGGTGTGCCTGTATAGTGCATTTTTAGTATTAAATTTCTTAATGTCGTATTGATGTTCATATATACGTCGCTTTAGCTGCCTTTCGGTCTTGCCGACATAAAAAGCTTGGCAGGACTGGCAGACAGCCAAATACACTACCCCTACAAAGTTACAATTAGAGTATTCCAAGGCTTTAATATCCCTATTTCTATTCTCCAAATATACGTGTTCATCATGAACTATGTGTTTACATAAAGTACACCGTCCACATTTATAGGTCCCTTTTCTCTGTCTATTGAAACGTACTAGATGGTCATCCTGTTCCAAAACCCTCTTGATGTTAAAACCTCTCCTAAAAAACGTTTTTAAGGTTCTACCCTTGAGATGGCTCAGGTCAGTGAGATCCTGAAATGACCGCCATTCCTTGTCCATGATTTTCTTAATATGTCCAGCATTGGCACTAAAATCTGTTATAAAGGCAAAATTACTATTAAATAAACCTGGAACACCCACATTGGAATGACTATGAACATCACTAGTTCCCCTACCTAAAATGGACAATATTTATTTACAAGAATGTCTCAAAAAAAGCATTGTCCCGAAAGGTTTAAGGGTGCATAAATATCCTAACCAGGTTATTTCTGGTAGTGACTTTCATATGGACTTGATTAAAGCTTTTGATCAATGTGGTCTTGAGATTGTCAAGGCCATTATTAAGAAAAATGAAAATGAAATACGGTGTTTGCAAGCTGATATTTTCAAGTTTAATGAGAGTATCACTACAGATTTAATGTTTAACATTGAAGTTGAAAAACAAAAATATTATGATATTAGAAGAGAAGTAGACAAGCATTGTGACATTGTGCTTAACCGTAAATATAAGAAGCTCAGTAGGGACATTAAAGAGTATCAGGAGGGTAGACAGTACCCCAATCCACCATTTTACAGATGCAACACAACTGTTGACCCTATGACACTCAATGCTTTTAGGGATGATTTTATGCCCCCTATCCAGGAAGGTCATGAAGGGGAGGTTCCAGTTGAGAACCAGGAACAGGTTCAGGGGAAAGATTTTTTACCTCGAAGGTCAGAACGCATTCGCAATCAGGTATATCAACCAACAGGGACTCATCCCTTTCCGGTGCAATCTCCCCATCATCAGGGGAGAGGGGTGCAACCCCGGGGGTGGAGAAGGAACAGGAATCAGGATTGGTAACTACTGGCAATTTCATTGAAACCAAAATAGGAGATTATTATATGTATTCTAAGGATGATTATCATATATACAATTATAGTGATGTTCCTGTTACTGATACTAGTTTTGCGCTTTTCACTAAAGGTTTTAAATTTGTTCCCAGTAGAGGCAGTAGTATTGTCCATACCATTCTGGACCTGAAGTTATTTATTCGCAAGTTAAATTTAGAGAACCTGTTTGGGGAGACCCCTGGGGCTCCCAGTTTACATTTGAGGAAATCCAGTACATTTAATCCTCCTTTACATCCCCAACTCAAGAATTTAGAAATTAGGATTGAGAGCAACTCCGAAGGGAATTAAATAGGGCCAAGTATTCAGCTAATTTAAGTCAGGAAGAGGCATCCTTATTGTATGAGTTAGGTCATAATTTTTCCCTTAGAGTTATGGAGCCTGACAAGGGTGGGGGGGATGGTACTCATAGATCAGAACTTATACGAAGCCAAAATGTATAACATATTACATGATTACACTAAATATACATCGGCTTCTATTCATGAGATACATTTATCATACAAAAAGATCAACCTGGCTATCAAAGATCTTTTGGATCAGGAGGTTATCGAAATGGATATTTTTTCATACCTTGACAATTCTGATCCTAGAGTACCCACCATGTTCAGTGTGCCCAAAATACATAAAAACCTCAAAGATCCACCTCTCAGACCTATTGTGGCGGCACAAGGGTCGAAAACACATAACATTTCAAAATGTTTGGATTGGAAAATGAAACAATTGTGGGGGAGGCAGGATTATATTCTTAAAGATTCATGGGCATTTCTTCGTAATGTGACTACGGACCTCTACAAGTCTGATGTAACGTTCCTCACCATTGATGTGGTAGATCTTTTTTCCGTTATTCCATTGGACATAGGGTTATTATGGATGGAAGAGGCTTTATGGGAGTGCCCAGGGGTTACTAGAAATGATGTTCTTATGGTTATTGAATTATTAGGTTTAGTTTTGGAAAATAATTTCATTTTCTTTGCTGGAGAGTATTTTAAACAGATAACTGGTGTGTCTATGGGAGCCAATTGCACTCCCATTTATGCTGACATTATTTTGTCTATATGGGAGAAGAAATGTGTTCATAACAGTGAGTTCTCTCAATATTGGAACCACTATTGTAGGTTTTTGGACGACATTTGTATTTTTTGGGTAGGGCCTGTTGATCGTATAGATGATTTCATGGCTTATATCAACAATTCTACTACATTTTTGAGGTTCACCCATCAAATATCTTTTGATAGTGTCAATTATTTGGATGTGACCATTACTAAGGAAGGTGAGGGGTTTAATTCTTGTATATACAGGAAGCCGACATTTTCTAATAGTTACATCCACTATCAAAGTTCACACCCTAGATTCCAAAAAAGAGGAATACTGAAATGACAATATGTCAGAGTTTCCCGTATGACATCAGATGACCAACAATTTGGTTTTGAATGTGACAAATTAACATCATTGTTTCAAGACAGAGGGTACCCTATAGCTATGATTCTATCAGTTTGGGAAGAAGTGCAGGCAGCTCGATCTAGATTTGGTCCCATTTTAGGTAGGTGAACTAGTGATGTTCATAGTCATTCCAATGTGGGTGTTCCAGGTTTATTTAATAGTAATTTTGCCTTTATAATGGATTTTAGTGCCAATGCTGGACATATTAAGAAAATCATGGACAAGGAATGGCGGTCATTTCAGGATCTCACTGACCTGAGCCATCTCAAGGGTAGAACCTTAAAATGGTTTTTAGGAGAGGGTTTAACATCAAGAGGGTTTTGGAACAGGATGACCATCTAGTACATTTCAATAGACAGAGAAAAGGGACCTATAAATGTGGACGGTGTACTTTATGTAAACACATAGTTCATGATGAACACGTATATTTGGAGAGTAGAAATAGGGATATTAAAGCCTTTGAATACTCTAATTGTAACTCTGTAGGGGTAGTGCATTTGGCTGTCTGCCAGTCCTGCCAAGCTTTTTATGTCGGCAAGACCGAAAGGCAGCTAAAGCGACGTATATATGAACATCAATACGACATTAAGAAATTTAATACTAAAAATGCACTATACAGGCACACCATTCAGTGCGAGGGAGCTAGGTTCTTGTTTTTTTTTTGGAACCCGTCCCCAGGGACATCAGGGGTGGACCTTGGGAAGCCAAACTTGCCCATAGAGAGATGTTTTGGCAGATATTTTTAGAATCCAACAAGTTCCCGGGTCTTAATGATTCTGTTTCCATTGCCCCCTATTTAAAACTCAAGGCAGGACGAATATAATGGTGTGCGAATTGCAGTTACAGTTTATTATTTTTTTACTTTTTAAAAAAAAATTTTTAAAACATTTTTAAACATTTTATTTTGAATTTTGGTTTGTTGTATGGGTTATTTACACGTATACATTTCTAACCCATGTTCATGCTTTGTAAATACACATTTGGTTAGTTGTTTTATTTTATTTTGTTTTTGGTTGCTGCTTAAACATGAAGGATCTTCAGTATTCATTTTTATTTAATTGTTTAATTACAATCTATGAACATCAATTGTATTAACTGAAGCATGTATTTAAGCAGTTTCATTTTATACTGGTTTTATCTGAAGAAGTCGCATTGTCGATGAAAACATGTTTTTACAATAGAATTGTTTGTGGCGTTAATAAACCTGTGTTTTTGGAGCTTGAGGTACCTTATTGTGAGCTGTGCTATTCTACCAGGTGGTGGTCGTTTGCCGGATCAGTTTGCTGTTTTTGGAAGGTATTGGTGTTTACAGCATTTTCTCTTGGTGGACTCCTAGCATTTAGCAACATGACCTTTAATTTGCGTTTTGTTGAAATTTTTATGTTGGTAGCTTTAACCTCATCACTTTTCCTAAAAAAGGCACTGTGGGGGTGGCAAGAGCCTTTGCCAGAAGCCTGAAGCCCAAGTGAGACACCCAAGTGAGACAGATGCAGGCCATCTCTAGCAAAGCATCATGTTCTGTCGATCATATCTTCCCAGGCTGTCAGGTACTTGGTCCCCCTAGAATGACACCAGAAACTAAGCCAATTGTTAAAGTCAATCATTTTCTGTTTGTATTGAGGCATCATTCTGGGTCATGGTAGAATGTTTCTTAAAGCTAGGGACATACCTGCCTGGGACACATATTCAGGCAGCTCAATCACTTCTCTCTTCATTTAGCCCAGGGAGGTATGTCTCAAGTCATTCACGCCAACATGGACTATGATAGTGTCATAACAGTACCTGTTGTTGAGAGACTTGAGTGCGTATGAGATATGGTGGATTCTGGCCCCTGACAGACAACTACTCATGACGTTCTCCTTATCCGGCCTGGAGAGAGGCAAATCTGTGTGTCTCATAATAGAGTCTCCTATGACTAATATGTTGGGTTTTTTGTTAAGCATTAGTACCTGTGAGACACAGGTGTGTGGAGTATGTGTGGCATGTGGTGTAGAGGGCTGTGGAGATTGCATGTGTTTTTGCCTCGGATGTCTCCTTTGTTTGCGTATGTTTTTGTTGAGGACATCCGCATATCTGGGTGTGTGTTGTATAGGAGTAGGTGGTGTGTGAGGTGTAGTGATTATGTCGACAGCCTTCTCAGGTCCAGATATACTGGCTTGTGAGTGAAGGTGAAGCACTGACTCTGGGTTCCTAATGTAATTGCATCTCTCACAAATTGTGTTCCTAGGTGGTAGTAGTAGATGGTTGCCCATGTGCATGAGGAAGTTGCTACACTGTCTCAGTATGCCCATATCAGCCAGACTGGCAGGAGAAACTATAAAAAATTGGCCATCCATATTTCTCAGAATCTGAGGGCGAAAGGCCAGGGAGAGCTAAAAGGTAGGGCTAAACCCCAAGTGCTTTAACTAAAACCAAGAGGCTTAGAATAACACTTACAATTTAAAAAGGCTATAAACAAGCAGCAACAAATGCAAAAGGAAAGATGCAATTGAACATTTTAGAGAACAAGCAGCAAGTAGCAGAAAAAGCAAGATGAAGTAATAGAGTAGGAGGAAGAAACACAAATACAGTAGAAGCAGCTGAGTAGTTTTTTTTTTTTTTTTTTTTTTTTTTCCATAGGTTCATAGGTTCATAGGTAGATACTAGGCTATCTGCCCTAGGGCATTTATAAGCCTAGCCAGAGTGTATTTGGCTTCCACCTCCCTATTAGATTAGCCTACTGTGCCTCTGTAAAGTAGGTCACAGAAGGTACCCTTTTAAGATTAGTTTACTGTGCCTCTGTCTAGCAGGGACACAAGAGAGATCCCAGGGGTGAATTTGCGATTTCCCATCCATGCGTCCAAATTTCACTTGAAGAGGGTCAGCAAGGGGCTATGTCTAACATGAATTGGGATTCTATTCCAGAGTGAGGGGAGCCTCTGGGAAATGAATCTGTCCCTCCAGCATGTCCTATTTATTTTTGTGCTGAGGTTTAGGTCCCTGGAGCGTGTAGCTCTAAGGGACTTGGATTTTTTGAGGTGGAGCATGTCCATTAATTCTGGGTTTGACATGGCTTTGTACGTCAGGCATAGATCGCCTCTGAGTAGGCGGTAAGCAACTGAGTAGAGCTGGAGTTTCTTTAGTCGAGCTGCATGGGACATCTGTTTGTAGCCCATGATCCTCTTAGTGAGGTACTTTTGGGGTCTCTCCAGTTGCTGCAGGTGTCAGTTAAGGTACATCCCAAAAGGGGCATTGTATTCAATTATAGGCCTGATGAGTGACGAGTAGAGTGGCACAATGACCTCTCTTGATCTAGATGCAAACCCTTTCGTGATAAGGTGGGCTATATAGAAGGTCTTTCTAACCACTTTGGCAATGTGATTATCAAAGGAGAGATTACTATCTATGTTGGTCCCCAAATCTCTAATTACTTCTTCCGTACTTAATGGATTACCACCTATGTGGTAATTTGTGGGCACCTTGTTTTTCCCAAAGGGGATGACTATGCACTTTTTAGCATTTAGCTTGAGGCCGTGGCTCTAGCATCAAGCATCCATCTCTGTGAGACCCTTTTGGAGGATGCTTGTGTCAGCTGGAGATTCGATTATGTCCCCCAGTTTGCAGTCATCTGTGAACTTTGTCAGCCATAATCCCCCCGTGTTAGCCTGAACCTCAGAGAAGTATATACCAAACAAGAGAGGTCCCAGAACTGAGCCCTGTGGGATGCCACTTGTAACTGGTTTGGATTCGGACATGGCACCTGCGATTCTGACCATGTGGGTTCTATCTCTGAGCCAGTTTGCAACCCATCTTGTGATATAGGGGTTGATATTTAAGCTGGTAAGCTTATTTATGATGCCCGAGTGGGGTATTGTGTCGAAGGCTTTTGCGAGGTCCACGTAGGCTGTGTGGACTACCTTGCCCTCATCTATGGCTTTGGTAACTGTTTCAAAGAAATCAACTAGGTTTAATAGGCAAGATCTGCCCTTAACAAAGCCGTATTGGGTAGGGTCCAGTGTCTGGAGGCTTCCAATGTCTTTGTTTATGAGTTCCATGATAATACACTCCATAGCTTTACAGACCAGACTAGTCAGGCTTATGGGGCGATAGTTTCCGGGGTCCGTTGTGGCACCAACTTTGTGGAGTGGGACCACTGTAGCTGTTTGCCATTCTTTGGGCACATATCCTGTAGTAAGGCTAAGTTTGAACAGTGACTAAATGTGAGGGTTCAGTTCTTCTTGTGCTCATGTAAGACACAGCCTGGGACACCGCCCGGTCCCATAGATGCTGTGTTTTTTGCTTTGGAGAGGGCAGCTTTCACCTGTGCATCTGTGATGTCAGGGAGGTTACATTCAGTTGGGATAGGCGTTTGCTCCTTTGGGGGGGGGGAGGTTTGCGCTGAATCTGTCTGCCAGGATGTTGGCTATGTCTGTAGGTTCAGCATATTTTGTACCGTTATGCAACAATTCAGAGCAAATCTGGGAGTTTCCGCCCATGTTCCTGACATAACTAAAGAAGGCCTTGTGATTATCTTTAGTGTCTAGGGCAATTTTTCTTTCGAAACTGGCCTTTGATGCTTTTATGACGGATCGAAGTTTCTTGCTAATACTGATCAGAGATGCCTTCCCTTTTTGGGATTTTGCTCTGTCATGTAGTAGCTTCCTCCTTCTGTTGTATAGCTTATTTATGGCCGGGGTCCACCAGACCAGTCTCCTGTTTTTGGAGGAGTGAGTCTTGGTTTTATTTGGGATAGCACGATCCATGCATTCCTGCAGTTGCTCATAGAATGCATTTGTAAAGGATTCTGCGGATTGGGCTGTATTATCCTCTGGCCCAGGGGCTTTGACAGATTCCACCTCAGTCTTGAGAAGTGCAAAGCTGGCTTTTGAGAAATTCTTTACAGTGATTTCCTTGGCTGGGGGTGGGGATGGGATATGAATGTCTAGGGAAATTTGTTTATGGTCTGATCTTTCCAATGAGGGGTTTACCTCTGGTGTGGAACATAGAGTCCCTATGTTGGTGATGACCAGATCCAATATGTTGTTCCCTCTTGTGGGAGTGGTGACCAGTTGTTCCATTGCGTTAGAGTTTATAAATTCAAGGAACCGTTGGGCGAGGGTGTTTGGGCTTGAGTAGTTTACCCAGTCAATGTTTGGGTAGTTGAAGTCACCCAATAACATAGTGTTTGGAGAGACCTTCTTATTCTTCAGTGTTCTCAGGAATGCCAAGTGGGGTTCCTGTAACAGGGAGGGTGTTCTGTAGCAGGCTACAAACTGAAAGGCAGTTTTGCCCACTGTTAGTTGCACATGGATGGTTTCCGATGCTTCGTGCAGTGCCACTAACCTGGAGGTGTAGGTATCTTTGAAGAATATTGATACTCCCCCTCCTTTTGTGCTTCGGTCCGAGTTTTGGGGCCGAAACGCATGGTATGAGTTATAACCTGGTAGTGCTGGGGTGCTCTCAGGAGCCTTGAACCAGGTTTCTGTTACTGCACAGACATTGATTTTCTCCATACTGAGGAGAGTCTCGAGTGTGTGCATCTTGAGGTTTAGACTTCTGGCATTGAGTAGCATTACCTTTAGTTTTTTTATCTTTGGGTTGTCTATGGAGGTGGGTTTGTCCTTTGAGCCTTGCCTAAAAAAGGCACTATGGGGGTGGCAAGAGCCTTGGCCAGTATACGAAAGCCTAAGGGTGACAGGTGCAAGCCGTCCCTAGCGAAGCAACGTGGCTTGTCGAGCATGTCATCCCAGGCTGACAGACACTGGATCTCCTTTGAATGACACCAATACTTTAGCCAATTGTTGAAACTGATAATTTTGTCTTTATACTGTGGCATCATTCTTGATGGGGGCAAGATGCTACTCAAGGTCAGGGTCATACCAGCCTGGGCTACATGGTCAGAGAGCTCCTCTATGTCTCTTTTCATGTAGTCCAGGGAGGTACATCTCAGGTCATTCACACCAGCATGGACAATGACGGAGTCATACTTGTACTTTCTTTGGAGTGACCTGAGTGCTTGCATTATGTGGCAGATCCTGGCACCCGACAGGCAGCTTACAGTGACCTTCTTTTTTGGTAAATTGGAAAGGGTGAGAGGAGGTACAGAAGGTAATTCAAGGTTAAGGAACTAAGGGATTTGACCTTAGAATGAGCTGGTGAGATGAGACTGGGAGGAGTGTCCCTGATCAAATTTACAGTAGGGGAGGGCAACTGCAAAAGCCACCAACTTTAAGAACACAACAGCAGTTGGGCATGAGGTTGGGAGAGAGAAAAACAAAAGTCAGCCAGAGGTCATCAAATATATAAATGCAGACACAGATAAGTAAATAATTCAGTCAAGCAAATAATTAAAAACAGTACAGTACTGTCAAGAAACAATGAACGGTTAGATAAAGTGCAAAAATATACTTATATCAGCTCTATATTTCCAGATTGTTTAAGGATCAATGGCAGTCAGGCACAATGGGGCTTCTAGCAAGGTAAGCAGAAATTCAAACAAAGGTAATATTTTATACCAGCAAGATAACAGACCCTTCCAAACCCAAGCCTTGAGGTAATCAGATAACACAAAAGCTGTTTGACCAGTGTTTTCACCCTGGAATGAGTTCACTACAAACTTCCTGCTGCCCCAGAGAGCTGTAAAGAACCCCCTGTGTGGAACCAGTTAGTTAAAGCTAAAGTGCTGTACCGAATGCCTTAGAATAGAAATAAAAATGTCAGCAAAGATCAAGAAACAAAATTCAGCCAGAGGTCATCAAATATATAAATGCAGACATAGATAGATAAGTAAATAATTCAGTCAAGCAGATAAATAACAACAGTGCAGTTTGTTTGTGTCTTTCGGCTTTTCCTGGTTAGGGATCACCACAGCGGAACTCCGGTCCGCTAATGATTGGTAGTGGATTTTTATGTTCTGGGTTACCAGCCCTGACGCACAACCTTCAACGAAGGCATGGCCCATTCACGTATGCCTCCACACAGAAGACGCTCTAGCTGAGAATCGAACGGGACAACGTCTTGCTATGAGGCGACAATGCTACCGCAACACCACCACCGCAGTAAATAACAACAGTGCAGTACTGTTAAGAAATACTGAACAGTTAGATAAAGTGCAAAAATATACTTATATCAGCTCTATATTTTCAGATTGTTTAAGAAGCACTCTCAGTCAGGCACAATGGAGCTTCTAGCAAGATAACTCTATACTAGGCTAATGACCACCAGGGCACTTATAAGTCTAGCCATGCGACTCAATCCAATTGCATTCCCTTGTAAATGTACATCTAAATTAGAGGGGTATGTTAGTTAGGAAATTGCTAAAAAATTATGTGGGGATTATGTTAGTTATGGAATATTTACTGCTTTATTTTGTCTATAGGAGATATGAGGGCCTGCCCAGGGGTGGATTTCCAGTTTCAGATCCAACTGTCCAAGTTACACTTGAATAGGTTTAGGGATGGACTCTACTTTACATGGATGAGGAGCCTAATCCAGAGCATGGGGATCCTTTGAGACACATATCTGTCTTGCCAGCATGTTCTATTTTTGTTTCAAGTAAAGTTTAAATCCCTGGATCTAATGTTTCTTGTGCTGTTCATTTTCCATATAAGCGCCATTAGGTTGGATCAAAGGATGACTTATATGCTAAGCACAGATCACCTCCCAACAACCTGTTAGAGACAAAGCATAGAGACAGTCATCTAAGGTGATCTGTATAGGGCAATGTGTTAATACCCTGGAATCTCTTGGCAAGGAAAGCACAGTTGTATAAAATCTCATCACAACAGTAGATGTCCTTTTCACTGCTGCAGTATTCATCACCTCTGGGAGAGTACAAAAGCTACAGTTGAGGCAATGTGAAGGAAGGCTAGCAGGAGCACTCTATAAACCTATGCAGGATAACCTTGGATAACCTACCTTGGCCCTGCAAATGACATCCAATTTGTAATGTTTTGTGAAAGTGTGAACTGAAGATGAAGTAATGGCTTCAAGGATGGAGTTTGTGTCCAAACCTTTGAAGAAAGCCCCCGAGGAGGTCACTGCTCTAGTGGAATGAGCCCTCATAGAAAGAGACAACTGCTGACCATGAAAAGAATTACAGAAGGACATGGCCTTGAAAATACATGAGGAGATTGTTTGCTTACAAACTGCCAAACCCAATGTCCTGGTATGAAAAGATTTATGAAAGGCCTTTGTTTAGCCTAGATAATATCTGAGCTGTCTATGCACATCCAAGATAGCCTTCTCACTATCAGATTGTGGAGAAGAGAAAAAAGAAGGAAGTTGGATAGACTGATTAAGAGACAACTCATTAACCACCTCTGGCATAAAATAAGGATTTGTACAGACAGACACTATGTCTCTATGAAAAACAAAAAAGGAGGGACCATCATTAAGGCCTGTATTTCAGATTGCCTTCTGGCAGAAGATAAAGCAACCAGTAAAACAGCCTTCCATGTACATTGTTACAAAGGAGAAGAAGCAGTAGGCTCAAAAGGAGTTTATGTCAGCTTTTCAAGGACCAAATTAAGATCCCAAGAAGGATGAATGAGCTTTTCTAGGGGTCTAATACAAAGGACTTCTTTAGAAACTGCTTGAACTCAAACCTAGAGGCCAAAGGAGGAGTAAGAGGCAGACAGGCAGAATGACTGACAAGTGGGCTTTCACTGAAGAATATGACAAGCCAGCATACAGAATTTCACACAGATAGGAAAGAACCAAAGAGACTCCCATTGAGAAGGGGTCTTGGTAATGTTTGAGACACCAAATAGAAAATGTCTTCCATTTGGACAGATATGATTTTATGGTATTGGGTTTTCTGGCCTCCTGCAGGACCCTAAGCTTGTCCTCAGGAAAACTGGTGCTTGAAAGGAATCAAAATCCTGTCAGACAAACCATCAGTTGAAGAGTGGAAAGATGAGGGTGAAGGAGAGTTCCTTTGTCCTGTGTGAAAAGATCCATGTGGTGAAGTAAATTGTACTGATTGCCCCTGGCCAGATAGAATAAGAGGGGGACCCAGTGTTGTCTGGTCCAAAAGGGAGTCACAACAAGATTCTTGAAGAGTCTGTCACTATTTTGTGAAGGACTCCTGGAAGAAGAGGAAGGGGAGAAAAGACATAAATGAGCATTCTCATCTAAGACAAAGGCATGACACCCACCTTTCAAGTCAAAGAACTTAAGAATTTGGAACAGAACTGAGGGAGTTGCCTGTTTAGAGGGGAGGCAAAGCCATCAACTTGAGGAATATCCCACAGATGAACTATGTCCAGAAAAACATCCCTGTTAAGCATCCATTCATGAGGCTGTGTCCTGGACTTGCTGGAAAAATCTGCCACATAATTGGGCTCGGAAGGTATATAGACTGCCTGTAGGATAACCTGCAGAGTGATGTCTGTATTCCATGCTTGAAGGACTAACCTGAAAAGAATGTAGGACCTTGTGCCTCCTTTGGTTTTCCTACCACATGACTGTGGTTTTGTCTGTGTAAACCATCAAGGGAACCTGGTCCCAGAATGTAAGGAAGACTTGAAGGGCCAGAATAATAGCCTGCATTTACTTGATGTTGATGCGACCCCCCCCCCCTCTCTGCTGAGGTGACCAAAGGCCCTACATCTTTATGGTGCCTAAAGCAGCTCCCCACCCCAGCTCTGATGCATCTGGGAAGAGTTTCTGATATGGCTGAGGATGATAGAAAGGAAAACCTGGGTTGAAAGATAGATGCTGAATCCACCAGTAAAATTACAGTTTGAGACAAGGGAGCAGAGGAACTAAATGGTCAAATGGATGGAGGTGTTTAAGACACAATGATTTTAGGTACCACTGAAACTTCCTCACATGAAGCCTGGCCCAGGGCAGCTTTGAATTGGTGAAGGAGGCATCAACACCAGAGCCATGAGAAACTCCCTGGCTGGAAGGGACAACAGGGGAAGCAGGGACAGGACATAATTTGTGAGAGAAAGAACCTTGGAAGCAGAAAGAGATGCCAGCACTGGAAGAGTCTGCAACCTGCAGCCTAGGAAAATCTGATCTTGACATGGAGTCATCAATGACATTTGAAGGATTACAGTGAACTTCATGCTGTGCAACAGAAGCTGGGAGAAATGGAGATCCTGAATCAGCTTGCAATGATATGGAGCTTGATGCAATAGATTTCCCAAATAAGGAATTATTTGAATGCCCTGAAGCCTGCAAAAGGTGCAAGAAATTTGTTTAACACCCTTTAGGCTACTGATAGCCCAAAGGGCAAAGCAAAGAACTGAAAATGAGAGGTAGAAGCAGAGAAGCATAATTATTTCCTGAATAAATGGCAGATAGGAATGTGAAGGTAGGCATCCTTCAGATCAAAGGAAAAGATTAAGGCCTGGGGGAGCAACAGAGGAAACAGAGTATGAAGAGGAAGCATTCAGAAGGAAGAAACTATGAGAAAGGTGTTCAGAAAGAAAAGATCCAGAACATGTGTCTAAGACCCTTCTTTTCTTGGAACCAGAAAAATCCTGGGATAAAATCCCAAACCTCTCTTGGTCTGAGGAACATGTTGAATGGATAAACTAGTCCAGCAGACCCTTCAATACACATGGAAAATGAAGAGACTTTTCTTCAGGGTGGTTGAGGAATACTGGAAAAGGAGGGAAGGGTCTTACATGTCATAAAGTAGCCCTGCCAGATAATGGGGAGAACCCAGGTGTCTGTGGTAATCAGCTTATAAACCAAGACAGAAAGACAAAGTCCAAGGGACAAGGGAATCTGACCAACAGGAAGGGAGGGCAGAGAGTCAGACTGCCGTAGATGTGTCAGAAAAGAACTGGTTCTGGGACTTCGGCATTTGAGTAGGCTTATCTTGAAAAACTGCCTTATAAGCCTTCTTACCTTTGGAAGACTGTTTAGGCAGTCTATGCAAAAAAAACAGTCTTACTCGGATAGTTCCTGTGATGCCCGTGCACTGACCCAGCAATTAAGGAGCCTCAATCCTCACCACTAACACCAGGGAGGGGCGTCCATATAGGGAAAGAATAATAAATGCACACAGAGTAAAGTACAATTTCCCTTAAGAACAAACACACAGAGATCACAGTCAGTCTGGGGCTGGTTTTTCCCTTTCTCTCCAGGTCCCCAGTAAGACTCCCCATTGGCATAGCTATAGGATCCAGATCCCAGCCTAGCTGGGCAAGCTAAAACCTCCAGCACCCTCTCTGACTACCCAGTGCTTTGTGTCCCTACCCAAGTAGCTGACAAACACGCACTCTGAGATAAGAGTTTATACCACCACACAGACACTCCTGGGGAAGGATGGCACAGGTTCTCCTGCTGTTCCCCCTTTACCCAGACTATACGGTAAAAATCACTGCCACCACCCAGCTAATATTTATCAGCTACTCAAAAGCCCTTAAAAGGGTGTCCAATTATTACTGTGCAATATTATTATCCAAATAGTAAGTGTGACCTAACAGTCAAGACTTATTTGGAGTGACTTGGTAAAGCATCACTATATACATGCAATGTACTCTAGAGCTTAAATTAACTCTACATAAAGCAGCCACAGTTGAAAGGTTTAAAAATATTTAATAATACATAATAAAAACACAAGACAATACTTCTTACTATACAGTGCTAGTCAAGATTTTAGAGATCAAAGTGAAGTACTTAAAATAATACTGTAGAAAAGTTCTGACATCAACACAGAAAAAAACAGTTGGTCTAATCTTCCTAATTCCTAGCTATTTCTAAGAGAAAACACAGTTCTAAATAACTTACATATAGAAACAGGCAGTGCTGGTGATGTTGAATGTTCAAAAGACAAAAATGCTCAGAGCTCTCTGATTATGTCTCTTTAAATTGATAATATAGAGCTGCTTCACATGACATTATTCTTCACACTTCTCTGGTGTTTCCAGGCTAACAGAAACTGCATTTACATTCTTTACACTGGGTCAGAAACCAGAGCAATAAAGGACATTTATACACGCACATTCCAGCCATTAACTCTGGTCTTAAAACAATTAGCAGGATGCCTCCCTCTAGAAATATTGGCTCCGAATTTTAACATCAAAGACAGCCATGAAATGCTTGACTTAGCTTTCTTACAGCTGAGTGCACTGTTGTTACATTTTTGCAGTTCAATATCCAATGCAGTCTTTACACATTTAAGAGAACAAGCCTGTGGCTTACATTAATATTTACAAATGACAGAATTATCTACAAAATTCTATCTGGCTAGGCTGGCAGCCTTTACCTATCTACACAGTTCTTTTGATGCTTTGGAATAGATGAGACAAGAATGAGATTCAAATCTTTCATAACCTTACCTTGTACTTGTAAGCTCTTAAAAGGTCACTCACATCAATACTAAACAAATTCTATTTATCCAAGGGACCATCCAGAAGCTTTTATTTTATATCACCTGACAAAGCTTGAAGCTTAAGCCAGGAATAGTGCCTCATCACTGAGTCAGAGGCAGCATCCCTAGAAGATGCACCAGCTGCAATATAGCTGCAATTGACAGAGTAATGGGCAACCTGATAAGTGGAACTGAGCAAGGAGGGATCTGAGGTCTTACCCTCAGAGTCAGTAATATTTGAAACAATCTTCCCAGGCAAGGAGAGCTCTGAAGGCTAAAGTAGCCAAAGTGTATACCTTCTTTCCAATCCTTTCCAACTGTCCTAATCTGAAGGAAGGAGCTTGGAAGATGGCAACAGCATAGAAGGCCAATCAGTAGATACAGAAATCACTGCAGGATCAGATGAAGGGCACTTGTACAAAAACTCACAGGCTTCCCACTCCTTATAGAACCTATCAAGTTTCTTAGGAGCTGGAGACTGAAAATTTGGAGACAGGGAAGCAACAGAGAAAGTATCTCATAGAGAGCCAACACAGGAGGGACAGCTGAATATTTAAGAGAGTCCATTTGTAACAACTCATAATACCTTTTCTGGATGTCTGATACTTAAGAGCAATCTCATTTGAAATGCTCCATCATAAGCAGGACCATGTCACCAAAAGAAAGTTCCTCTAAATGAGAATCAGTACTGACAGATTCCTTCTTCTCAGAACCATAGTCTAAAGGTGAAGGCAATTGAGAGGACTAGGCTAAGGAGTCAGCCTCAGAGTCAGAATTATTGTCTGAATATTCCTGGTCCCTAGCCCTCTTAGAGGTAGAGGACTATGGAGGTGCAGGAACTGAAACCTCCAGAAGAGGCTTTAATGCCATCAAGGCATTGAACACGCCTTGAGCAATGTCCTTCAATTCTCTTTGTGGATCCCTGGGGGCTGATGTGGCATGCTTAGTCCTCTGTCTTTTCTTCACTGGACTATCCACTCTGATGAAATACAGAGGTTTGGACTTTGCTTGGATTTCATCAAGGTACCCAACACCTCTTCCCTAGCAAGGATATGAAGAATCCTTCTAGTCCTCTCAGAAATAATCAGCTGTGGTCCCCCCGAACATTCGCAACAGATGATTGCAAGGTCTTCAAGGATGTGTGAGAAAATTGTAGTAGAAGAAACTGATGGCAATGTCAGACTATCCTCTGGGTTTTCATTCACCTCAATAGTGACATCTGGTGGAGGTTGGACAGCAGTGGAATCAGGCACAGACTTCTTGGCCTTCTTTTTGAGTGGTGTCTAAATTTGTCAGCAGCACGTTGGCTTTGGCAGTCTGCTAAGTTAAGGTGGCACCATTTACTACCAGTTCAGCACACTCCCTTTGAGGTTTCAGACATAGCTGTCGAAGGTCTTGTGGTTGCTTTTAACCAGAAATGATATATTGACCATGTAATTGGCGTTGTTGGGTTTAATTAGTCTTCTTAGTTGCCTGGTTAATTTAGTTAGTGAACCCTTGTTATTATGAAAGTTGCTTTTCCTGATTTTGGCCATGAATTTATTCCTTTTGTTATATACCTTGTTAAGATTTGGAATCCACTACTGTGGTTTGTTTGTTTCTTTGTTTTGTTTTGTTTCTTTGCTTACTTCTGGTAGGCTTAGCAGTCTCTGTGCAGCCATTTACACATTTGTACAGTGTTTCTGTGAGCAATTCTGCATAGACTGTTTAGAGAACAGGCGTGCTTTAAACTTAATTGTAAAGAAGACAGGGTTTTCTTATTTCTAACACCTGATGGAATTTAATTCTAATATATTTGTCCAGTTTAAGACAGCCTTTACAAAGATAGCTATAGTGTTCGGGCATAATGGAGGTTAGATAATAGATAAGAGAACTGCCACTGTTCCTTATACGTCTATATGCATACTTCCCAACTAATAACTTGACATAAAGATAGGGCTACAATTTATGGTTGATTATTTTAGCAAGCACTGGAGTGAACAGTAAGGAAGTAAATGAAGGATTCAGGAGTCAGTCAAGAAAATAACTTGACATAATTTATTGACATATTTAATAACAGTCATGTCCTTTAGGATGATTTAAGAGTAAGTAGAGGTAGTGAATATTGAATTTTTGGAGGAAGAGGAGTTTTAGCTAATGCTTTTCTCAAGCATGTGGTAACAAACTTAAGATTCTGCGGCCGTTTTTGCTAAAGTAGTAGCCAATCATTAGATCTTTCAATGAAAATGGGATCGAGCATAAGGCTCAGGTATTTCTCAAATCTTAACTGCGGTGGTGGTGCTGCGGTAGCGTTGTCGCCTCACAGTAAGACGTCCTGTTCGATTCTCAGCTAGAGCATCTTCTGTGCGGAGACATGCCTGAATGGGCGTACCTTCTTTGAAGGTTGTGCATCAGAGCTGGCAACTCGGCACGTAAAAATCTACTGCCAATCATTAGCGGACCGGAGTTCCGCTGTGGCGAACCCTAACCGGGAAAAGCCGAAAGACACAACAACGATTGTTATTGTTAAGTGGGTTTTGGAGCTGGGCATCATATTTGCAAGAAAAAACTTTTGCAATTTGCTGAATATAATTTTTCTTATTTATTTGAAGGTCTGTAAAGCTTTTTTTGGGGAACAAATTCAAGCCGGGATAGCCTAGTAGGATTCTTCTCCACTTTCAGACATTTAAGTCATTTTTAGTAAATCATTTTTATTATCAACAATGAAAATCTCAAAGAAGATGATAATGCATATTAACATAAGTTCATTGAAACCCTTGAAACCTCTTTATAGCATAATTATTGAGGGAAATAAAAAGCAACCACAATAATCATGAAGGGAACCAAGGAACATGATGTCCTAGGAAAGTTTCCACTCCAACAGGAGGAAGTCACAGTCAAAGTAAAAAATTGTCCCAAAAACAAACTAGCTAGCTTGACTGAGGAGGTACATAAAATACTAGTAGATCTGCACACATTTCTATAATGTAATGCTCTTTATCAGATTCTATCAACAATGAAAAAAGTCTGTATCATAGAAATACATACTGCTGCATACGTAATGCAGGATAGCTGAACACAACTTCCAAGGTAATAACTCATACCTGCTAAAAATAGACAAATAGCTAAAGACTGAAAAGTCCATAAGAACAAGAACAAACTTTCTGCCAACCTTTATTGAGTGAAATCTCCCAGGGCTTAGTCTTCTGCAATTTCTCATCACTATCATGGGAAACTATTTTAATAATAAGCCTCCTAATCTCTAGGAAAACACAATTAAAAATTACCTATTCATTTCCTTCCTAAACCAGTCAAAAGCAAGCTCTATCATATCTAACCTACTATGACACAGATACTTCTCCCCACAATGCCCAGCTCTCAAAACATTTTCACTGACAATATTGTCATTGTGCAAATAGCATGTGGTCACTTCACCCATCCACCCCTAACTCCATTATTGCAGGATGTCTGCTGCAAGGTCCAACTCTGGAGCATTTACACTGATAATATTTTCATTGTGCAATGTAAGCAAGTTTTAACATAAATAGCCTTGCTGTGAATTAACTGTAACTAGTCAAATATGTGCCTGTGCTGTGCTGGAAAGTGTCTGTGGCATTCCCACAAAGCTGTAGTCCTTGCATTCTAAGGAACACTTAGTAAGTGGGCCACTGCCCTTTCTCTTGACCAGTATATTACACTGCATATGCAAGTCACTTAGTCTTTCTAGTTTCCTGCATTCAGTAAATGAAAGAAACCTGTTCTACTTTGTGCCTCCTTGTTAATTCCCCAGTATCAACTGTAAACTGATTGCCTGCAGTAATAATTGACCTGAGAGTTATACATCCACACAGCAGGCCTCCATGATATGATATGCATATCGACAACCTGGCACATCTCCAAAAAATTACTCAGGAAGTTTTAACAGCCACTGAAATATAGCTTTGTAACTCATAACTCATACTCAACCCTTCCCCACCCAAAAAATATTTCTTTTCCTCACCAAATCCCTCTATCATGAAAAAACAACATTTAAAATCATCTCTTTTTATAATAGAACCACTGAAGTCACTTCTCATAGGCATGACAATGGATGCTAATTTTAAATATGACCTGCATATACAGAATTCATAAAATTCTCACTAAAAACAAGGGATGCTTTACAGAGCCAAAAAACTTTCTCACCAATGCAACTAAAACTACACTTGCCACTACTTACCTTCTAACCTCACTGCTTTATTGTGCTTCCATCCTTACTAACCTCCAGGCATCACAAAAAAGCAAAATGTGAATGATGCTACAGAAAAGTTACTAAATTTTCAGTAAATATCCCTTTCAGAACCCACTATTGTATAACACTAAGAAGCTTGCATTGCTTAGAACTACCCCATCAACTATCATATGCAGAATTTCTTACCACCTATAAAATTATACACCATACATCTGCTTGCCCACCACTAAATACCTGGTTCCCTACATTAGAACGACAGCTCAGAAGATCGACACTCAAATCACTGATGCCAGAAGAACGAAACCTCAAAAACACGAAAGTTCACATGCCCGACAAACCACAATCCCGTCACTTAACTAAACAAAAAGTTCACTGTTACACACAACACACACACAACACAAGCACACCAACAACATAAAAACCTACACTACACCTTGCACAAAACTATCTATGCACTAACCTTAACCCAAACCCTAACTCTAAGGTCCGACACTACCGCACATTTACCTTACCCGCACCCTAACCCTAAGTTCCTCACTATCGCACACTTACCTTACCCACACCCTAACCCTAAGTCCCACTCTCCCACACTTACCTTACCTGCACCCTAACCCTAAGTCCCTCACTATCGCACACTTACCTTACCTTACCCACACCCTAACCCTAACTCTCTCACTATCGCACACTTACCGGGTCGCGCTCACAAGTTACCCCTGTAGGTGTTTTCGCTGTCGGAATTACGACTTGTCGGTCATCTGCTTCGTCAGTCTTCTGGCATTGGTGTTTTGCGTGTTGATCTTCTGAGCTGTCGGTCTAACATAGGGAACCCCTAAATACCATACTACACAAATATGTTCCCAGTCAATCGTGATAATCCATTGACTAAAATCTTCTGTCTGTCCACAAGCCTACCAAATCTGCTCAGCATTGTCTGTACTCATACCATGTTGCTAAGGCCTGGATCACCTTACTTGTATACATCAGGTCAATACTCTCCTTCCCAGCCTTTAAAAATGTTCTGAAAGACTTCCTAGCCAAAAGCTGGCGCTGTTCTTGCTCAACACCAGGATAAACCATTTGCCTAATATTAATAAGTGCTACTTGTTCATAACTTGCACATCCTTACTCACCCTTCTTTACTCACTTCCTTTCTTCAGTCTATTTCTCTTCCCTTACTTTCTTTTATATGCCATAATCCTGTTTATCTCTCACTTCATATTGCAATTCCTCTTTGAATTATACTGACTTACATTTAATTTCTCTGTAAAGTGACAACAATTTCTATAAATATTAAGCCACTATCATGTATGTTGTATCTATTCTTAACCAATGTTTTCACATTGTTTCTAATTTGGTATAATTATTTAAACTGTCAATGTTTTTGTATTATTTTTGAAGCTAGTAAAATTATTGCTCTTAAAAAGTTTTTGTAACTCTTTGGAGTGTTTCACCCCAGGCCTACATTTGAAATGACCACCTACCCAGCTGGACTTTTCCAGTAATCATATTTCAATAAATAATAAAATAAATATGCCTTCCTATAGTAAAACAGCCAGGTTGTGTACTTTCAGAAAATTCTTTTGGTTACTAGTCTGATGATCATTACACCCTAACAAAGACTTCCACTTACTCCAACAACTTCTTTTGCACTGTACTTACTCCCTTCCATTAACTTGATTCGTCCTGTTGCACAATATTTCTCACATAGGAAGATCTTAGCTGCTTATTTCAGCTCCACTCTTGACACATTTGTAACTCAAATCCCCATGGCTTACATCTCAGCTCTGCACCATTTTACACACTCATCGCCACTGATAATACTGCTACATATGTATACTTTACGATCCAAATATTTTCAGACAACCCCAAGATAACCTGCTTGCATGAAGCAGAATCATTTCATCCAAATCTCTCAGATTCCTGGGTGTCAAATAGTACCTATGCCATATCCATGTCTGTTAATCACCTAAAGGGTCAATCTTCCTAATTCTTGTAATCCTTTCCCAAGTTTCTCCCATTTCCTTTCATTCCTCTATTCCATTAACCATGAATCTTTAAGAATCCTAAAACTGTTGACCTCTTTCTCACCCAGATTCCTGTGTATCTTAGCCAAGGTACTAGCTAAGTCCCATTTCCAATGGTCTGTACTAAATGCCAGCACTCCATCCTTTCCTTGTCACTCTTTTCTTGCACTATTTCACTCTCTCTCTCTCTCTCTCTCTATATATATATATATATATATATATATATATATATATATATATTTATTTATAGAGAGAGAGATATAGATATATAAATATAAAGATATATATATTTAAATCTCTATTAATCTTAAACAAATATAGATACTGTAACAGCAGATCCTCCAAAATATAAAATTCCACTTGTATTTGGAAGACTTGTTTCCACTTTGGAGGAGTTCCCTTCCTTTATAATACATTCTGGCCTTCCATTTACCCTGTTTTCCCATAGTAATCTCTGCCAGGAATTCTCCAACTTTAAATCTTCCTTACAAAATCCCTTTTACTGAACTTTTCTGCTCACCATAAAACCCCCTCCACCAGTCTCATGTTTCTGTCCACTATCCACACCATTCTTGTAGCTAACCTGTCACTCTCTTATCTTGGAACAACCTCATGATACGCCTTTTGATAACTAGCTAATTTAACCACTATTACGTATGTATGTCAACAATGCCCCAACCACATTTATGTTTCTGAACTGTGAGTGTAATACTGTGAAAGTTCTTCTTTTCCCCTCCATTTCCATAGGATCATAGGAAATACAAGGCAAATGAGTTGCAAGAACATTTATGCCTTTCCAATACCCACCCTCATGTTGTATTTCCTCTTCCTAAGCAAGCCAAATAAGGTCACTCCCATACCAATGCTATGGTTACCTACCCAGTCTACCAGGTTTTAAGGATGTTAGGGTATCATTGTGTTTAACTTGTAGAAGTCTCTTCCAGAGGTTGAGTAGAAGTTGGGTAATTTCTCACATATCTATTGTAGTTCCTTAGACTGCACTCACTTGGGCTGATATATGTATATGCATATAAAATATATAGGGCAGAATAATCATTTCAACTACTCCAACTCTCATCAGAATTAAAAAAAGGTCTTACTGATCCACCAGCAATTACTTATTATGTTCATCATCTCTTCCCATTACTTACTTGAAGCATCTTGACAATTTGGGTATACTTTCACTTCAAAATATTTAACCCCATCCTCTTACACCACTGGCAAGCCTATATTATGACTGCCCTATCCCCCCGCACTAGGATAACAACTGATTTGTAAAAACAAAAGTGAAGCTAATCCTATAAACCCAGGTTGTTTTTCAAAGAACACAGATTTTTCTCTAAATACCTATTAAAATCATTTGCATGCATAACTTGTATCAGCACTTTTTATTCACTCATGCCTACAATCTCTTTGTAATCTTCTGTGCCAAAAACTCAATAACTAGTACAAACAATAGGTGTACAAGTTGTCATCTTTTCCTAGTGCTGACTCATTTATAGATCAGGACTTGTTCTTAGTCAGCAAAAAGGAGAGGGATGTGGAAAAGCAAAAAGCTATATTTTATGTTCCTCTTTAACCTTTGCCTTCCGGAATATAGCTGAAAAACTTCCAACAGTGTCAAAAGCATTATGTGTATTAAGCAGATCCATGCCACTTTCTGTCCTTTCCAGTCTTCAACCACTTCATAAAAATCCAAAGAAGAAGATGCCAGTGGACATCTGGTGTATGAGTCTTCAAATGTCTTTCTTGCCCCTTGCTAACATTTATATTTTAATTTCTTTGAGCTGTTTAAGAGTATCTTGGCTTAGAAAATTATGTTTACACTGAACTGTGAGATAATCTTGTCTACCCTATTTCGTATGGCATAATCTTTTTTTTTCAGAGAAAGTAGAGATCCTTTCTCCCCACAACAAAACTTTAAACACTATTACAAAGTCTCCTGCTACCTGAAAACCTATTGTTTTATAGAAATTGGTTGGTGATCTATCTCACATTGCAATACCCTTTTGATTCAACAATGTCACTCAGTTTAATTTTCTTACAGAATAAATCTCTTTCCTCTTCTCTTAAAATCTGTCTTCACTTTAAATTCCTTCTAGCTACCCTGTACCACAAATTGAAAATATCATGTATACTATTTAATGTTTTGTAACAGATAACAATTTCCTCCCTGATGTCAGAAAAATTCATATGTTTAATAACTAAATTATCCCTCAAGCAATGAACAAACCACATTCTGTTTACTTCTATGTTTCATCTTGGCAACAACTAGTTTTGTCTGCATCTCATCCTTAGCCAACCCACATGTGCCCCTATAACAAGTTTCAGTCCAGGTCTTAGCTATGTCAATCCCCTTTATTGTTTCCTGAAGTCATCATTCCATGAAAGCTGTAGATATCTTCCAGCAATGTTTTTTTTCTCTACCTCATCTATTTTATTACTAATTACTATAACTCCTGATCTTTACACCTCCGGTGTGTGACAGCCTCTCACATTATTTGAAAATGCTACTCCACCTTCATACATTCCATGAAATATCCCCCGTGCCTTCAAGAAGTTGTCTAGTCTTTTGTTTATCCATCACCAGAATCTCTTATATCCAATGAATCCTCTATGGTTTACCCAGGTCAAAACATCTGCATTGTTGTTTCACCTCACTGCTGACCCACTGAGCAACTAATGGCATGTCACCCAGCTGTCTCACTTCCTGTAGATGAATATCTATTGTACTTATTTCATTAAAATGTGCTGTAACTGTCTGTTGAAATCTATCTCTGGAAAAAGTGAAACTACCCCCTCAATTGGACACCAGACATGTCTAAATCAAATTAGTTCTGTGCTTCCCAATGGGCATTATTGACAATTCAATTAAAGTTAATTTTTCCCAGTTTATCTGCTCTCTATTCAATAGTCTTATTAAAATCCCAACCAGATACAGTCATATCCCTGTTGTGGCTGCAAAGT
This sequence comes from Protopterus annectens, assembly GCF_019279795.1. Lineage (NCBI taxonomy): Eukaryota > Metazoa > Chordata > Ceratodontiformes > Protopteridae > Protopterus > Protopterus annectens. Next base: position 1,755,516,387 of record NC_056737.1, on the reverse strand, counting down.
TTCAAATATTTCATTCCTGCTCACTCCATAATAAAATCATAAATCAATTCCTCAACCCACCACCCTAAATTTAATTACAGTCCATATGCCCTCTGTACACTTCTTAACCATCCACATCAAAGAATCCAACCACTTTCTGATCAATATTGTAACTATCCTATAAATACAACTATATAATCCCTGCACTCCAACTTAAAAATTTCTTTTCCAGATAAGTTTGCGTCCTGAACTGAATTCTGTCCAAACTGTCTCCACTCAATCCACTAACTATGCTTGCCCTTTTAATGTAGTTTTTCAAACACTTCATATAATACAGCCCAGTATAAATATCCTCTTTGATCTCTCTAATAATACCCCAAATCCCCATTCAAAGAACTACACTCCCTGGTCTGTAGAGAAGCTTTCAATAAGTACCAATGATCCCCTAGAAGGACCCAAAAGTTTAGAGTATTGACCATACCTAACAAGATCCCTGACAACATGTTACCTGGAAAACATTATCAACTTAGCAAATACTTTTATAATACCTTCCCTTAGCTAAAGATCATGAAGCCAACCACTCCTCTTGCATCTTCCTACAATCCTACATGCAATTCCTTCCCATACAGTTTCTTGCCAGTAACAAAGAGAGCTTCAACTATGTTCCACAGAACTTTAATCAGATATTCCTCATTCCATAAACATTTTATGCAGTAGATTCCACAAAAATATAATGTTGTAATACCAATCACCTTCTTCAGTTACTGGTGTAGAGAACCATCATTCCTAGCCAGATCAGTTATGATCCTTTCCATGAAATGTGTATAAAGACTGCTGCATCTAACATGGCATTGGAAAGCTCAATAAACCCCTATAAGAAAATATTAACAATCCCTCCCCCCAATATATATGCAATAGAGACCTAGCTGTGTTAAAACAGAAACAAATCCAAAGTCTCACCAAGCACAGTGCAAGACACACTTGGGTTTATAGTACCAAACCCTAATGTCCTCCACAAATGCTGCTCACTCAACACCTGCAGGAAAAAGTTATCAGTTAAGCATAGTTTAAATACAAGAACTTTCAACTATATGATATTTTAATATTTAAATATATGATGATTTGGCATTCATTATCTTTTTAGTTTGATTTAAATGTTGCTGGGATGCTAGTCTATTTATTTCCTTAATAATAATATTTTAGAAACATATGTTGAAGACAAATAGCTAGATATAGATATAGCAGATTAATTGCGTCTATATTAAATAATCGAACATTTAAAAGTTTGAACGTCATATGGTCGAGACCATATGATCGAACCTTTAAAAGTTTGAAAATGTAATAAAAAAAATAAACCAAAGATGAAATCTACCTGAATGGTTTAAGAAGGAGGACAAGCCCCCATGCACCCCCACACCCCCCACACCCCCACTATTTAAATATACCAACTCTGAGACTGCCCTATAGTGCAGAAAAGGGAAATCTTCCCATTCCGTACTGTACAGAGAACTCTGTTGAAAAGTTCGAACTTTTAAAAGTTCGATCATATGGTGTTGACAATATGATGTTCAAACTTTTAAGAGGTCAACAACGTGATATAGACCCGATTAGTTGGCTATATTTCCCTTACATTCTCTCTAAATTAGTAGCCATGTTGGTGCAGCAGTTAGCATTGTATCCTCACTGCACGAGGTTCTCTGGTTTGATTCTTGACTACTGTGCCTTCTGTGTGGAATCTGCATGTCCTCCCTGCCGTCATATGGGTTTCCTCACATTCCAAAAACATGCAGTATGTAGATTGGACACTTTAAACTGGTTGTAGGTGACAGTTTGTGAGTGAGTGGTGTGAATGCACTACCGTGGCAGGGTTAGCCACCTGGTAGTGTAACCTTGGCTCAAGACGATTGTCACTACTGAAGTGACATCCCAACCCAGTATGGAAAAAAGGGGTTGAGGATGAATACTCTCTACATTGTCTTCCATAGTATTTTAGCTGTGAGGATGTCATTTTTTGCCACTACTGGAAGACAAGCCTCAATGCAGAAAAAAATGAAGTCTATTCTGTGATGAACTGAAATGGCATTTGGTCAAATTAGGAAAATCCATGACTATTAGTTGCTGAGCTCATCACTCATCACATTTTCTGAAACAGTAAATATAAGAGTTTTATTATAATATATTTATTTTTGGGTGGATGTCTGTATGAAAGCATCATTTTATTTCAGATTTCAACTAAACCTTTAACAATATGTCATGGCAACAGAAGAACCTCCTAACAACATAAGCAAGGGGATGCAGAGCTGGGTTATGTGTCATACAGTACAGATATAAAATGCATGAGTTAAAATATCTAAATAAAGAGGAGACTAGAAGCCTCTTAAAGAGCAAACGAAGTAGTAATGCACAGAATGAAGAAAGTTCCAAAGGTGTGGAGAGACTCTAACATATAAAGGTGAAATTCATTAAAAGAACTAAGAAGGCAATAATTGCATGCAAAATTTAAAACTATAAAGGAGAAAAAAATCCAGCACCACAGTTAAAAAATGTTAGTAGAGTTGAATTTCCTGAAAAAAAGAGAACCACATATGACCTGCATTTATTTCTTTATTTTATCTGTCTATCTATCTATTTATTCTTGAGTGTGTAAATATCAGTTATTTTCTTTTTTCTTCCCGACTAAAGGGCCCAGGTGAAGATTTATAAATAGCAGGTCTGAATAGGCCCAGGCGCCCATACAGATAATGCAATGACATGTCCCCCTGATAAGGCAGTTGCACAGGGTAATGTTCATTTGTGATAATCTAACCTTAATAGTGTGCATTTTACGTAAGATGTGTGTTGCTTTTTTTTCTTTTGTTATGTTTTTGTATTGTTTGGATTTTGAAAGACCTGTATAAGAAATGTAAGAAACTCTGACAGAAGTGTTAACTGGTGTACTGAAATTGCTGTAGTACTGAATAGATGACTTTATAGATTTGATATATATATATATATATATATATATATATATATATATATATATGAAACAGAAATGCAGGCATCGTTTAAATAATGTTGTAAACATGCTTCACAGCAGTTTATCTGGAAATGATAGTATTTGGCTGATGATGACTGCTGGAAAAAATGTGTGTTTGTCTTAGAGGGTAACATATGGGGACAAAGAACCATGCGGTTTCATAGTTTAGCCATTGCAGTTATTTTTATAAGTGTCAGCATTGTTTTAGAAAAGGACATACTTTTCCTTTTACATTTTCATCACATTTTTAGTGCTGTTTTAATAATGGTAACACCCATGTATTTTGGCTACGTTCATTCAGTGGAGAAGTACTAGTCATTTTTTTCTCTATTTTTATTGAGGAGAAGGACTGTTCATCCCCAATGCCTTGATTCATGGACTTCAGTCAGCTATGCCTGAAAGTCATTTATCCTAGTGTACACTGGTTTTATTTGCTTGTTCAGCTTTTATTAATGGCCTTGTTAGCCAAGTTTGTTAGTAACCCTCAGTGGTTACAAAAGAAACACCAGCTGTGTGAAGTGGATGCAGCTGCAGCAAAACTTAATTTGCATCGATAAAGTCTAAATACAATTTAAAAAAATGACTGGACACAGCTGCATGGTTAAAAAAAGACTTAACTCACAATAAAACCTAGAAGCAGTTGCCAATCTTTGCCTTTGATTACAATGGAAGCAGATTTCTCAAGGTACTGTCTCTACACTTTGTTTTATAGTACATCAGTAACAGTGTAACAATATTTTTGTGTTAGAAGGAAATAACATTGTGTCCGTTTTATCATGTCTCTGTAAGTGTGTGGTATTAAGTAGTCACAGATTAAAAGGACATGCATGTTTTGCAACAAATGCTTTACTTACACCTTCCCTACTTACATACACAATTTTACACTTCACAATCTTGTCTTATACATATGTTGCTCATACTTTGTGGTTCTCCATTATCATTTTGCAGGAAGTGGTCTATACTGAGTTACTCATTATTTTACATTTCGTCAGACAACAGAGTTGCATTCCATAAGGATGTTTTCAATCCATCTGAGACATAAAGATTTATGCCTCTATTTATTTATTATTTTTTTATTCATATTACAATGAGTATTCATTTAGACATTCAGATGGTATGCTATCAGTATCAACAATTTAAATAACAAGCTCTTACTTTTAAACTTAGATGAAAACATGCATTTGAACAAACTGCACTCTCCATTTCTGTCTTCTTCCTTGTTCTCAGTGTTATTTTGTTCCACAAGGCAGACTGCATAAAAGATATGCTAGAGTACTTTATAATTCATTTGAAGGGGGTTGATGAAAATGCAAAGAATTTTAAATAGCAATATGCTTACATGTCTATTCCAGGGTTGTGACCTTTCCAGAAAAACAGTGAAGGGCTATTTATTCTGCACCATAATTATAATAATTAATCAGTGGTTTAAATGAGTAAAACCCCTCAGTTGTGAAATTATACAGATATATATATATATATATATATATATATATATATATATATACATGTATCTATATATATATATATAGATATTTCATGAAAGGGTAGAGAGATTCTAACTCTTTGATTGTAAAGCATGTATGATGAAAGAAAATTTTACTTACATTTGGATGAAGCAAACATTGGCATAGGTGATTAATCTAGAAGAACATAGGATGCAGTCTGAGGTAATAAATAACAGAAACTATAACCTATAATCAGACACTGAGAGCATGAGATACTCACAAGTTCATAGGTAAGCTATAACATGACTCTGGGGGAATCAAGACCAGGGTTAGCTGCACAATCAAGGCAGTGATTTCAAATATAAATATATACAGTATACAAACATGTACATTGGATATAAATAGAGTACACACCCCTGTTAAAATGCCAGTTTTTTGTGCTATACAAAAATGAGACCACAATAAATCATTTCAAAACATTTCCCACCTTTAATGTGACCTATAACCTGTACAATTCAAATAAAAAACATGCAATTTGCTGGTTGCATAAGTGTGCACACCATTAAACTAATACTTGGTTGAAGCACCTTTTGATTTAATTACAGCATTCAGTCTACTTGGGTACACACCTGCCATCAATTAAAGAGACTCTGATTAAACCCAAATAAAGTTCAGCTGTCCTAGTAGGATTTTCCTGACATTTGCTCAGTTTCCTGCTATACCAAAAGCCATGGTTCACAGAGAGCTTACAAAACATCAAAGGGATCTCATTGTTGAAAGGTATCAGTCAGAAGAAGGGTACAAAAAATTTCCACAGCATTGGATATACCATGGAACACAGTGAAGACAGTTATTAAAAAGTGGAGAAAATATGGGACAACAGTGATGTTGCAAAGAACTGGACATCCCTACAAAATTGATGAAATGACAAGACATAAATTGGTCAGGGAGGCTGCCAAGAGACCTACAGCAACACTGAAGGAGAGGCAGGAATTTCTGACAAGTCCTGGTTGTGTATTACATGTGACAGCAATCTCTCTTATATTCCATATGTCTGGACTATGGGCTAGGGTTGGAAGCCTTTACTTACACAGAAAAAAATCCAGGCCTGGCGAAAATTTGCAAAGCAATATATCAAGTCTCCCAAAAGCATGTGGGAAAATGTGTTTTGGCCACAATTCCAAAAGGTATGTTTGGCGCAAAATCAACATTTTGCATCACCAAAAGAACACCATCCCCATGGTGAAGCATGGTGGTGGCAGTATCATGCTTTGGGGTTGCTTTTCTTTAGTTGGAACTAGGGCCTTAGTCAAGGTAGAGGGAATTATGAACAATTCCAAATACCAGTCACTTCTGGCCCAAAACCTTCAGGCATCTGCTAGAAAGCTGAAGATGAAGAGGAAGTTCACTTTTCAACAAGACAATGACCTCAAGCATACATCCAAATCAACAAACTAATGGCTTCACCAGAAGAAAATTAAAGTTTTGAAATGGTCCAGCAAGAGTCCAGGCCTAAATCCAATAGAAAATCTGTGGGGTGACCTGAAGAGGGCTTTGCACAAGAGATGCCCTCGCAATCTGACATATTTGGAGTGCTTTTGCAAGGAAGATTGGGCAAATATTGTCATTTCAAGATGTGCCATGTTGATAGACTCCTACCCAAGAAGACTGAATGCTCTAATTAAATCAAAAGGTACTTCAACAAAGTATTAGTTTAAGGGTGTGCACACACAACAAAGTACTAGTTTAAGGGTGTGCACACTTATGCAAACAGTGTATTGTACATTTTTTTTTTTTTTTTACATTTTTTCCCCTAATAGATTTGTTTGTTTTTCAATTGAATTGTACAGGTTATAGGTCACACTAAAGGTGGGAAAAGTTTTGAAATGATTTGTTGTCATCTCATTTTTTTATATCACAAAAACCTGGCATTTTAACAGGGGTGTGTACAATTTTTATATCTACTGTATAAACACACAAGTGCATTAGCACTCAAGAGCACTGTTGCATATATACATATATATTTATTTGTACATATATAAATATGTGTGCACACATATGAATACTCAAAACTGTACAAGTATGTTTTAATACAGGCAGGCATGAATATTCAAGTCTGCACACATATATTCAAGCATACACATACACATATACATCTACGCAAGTGTGTACATACAGAAAGATATATAAACATGCATGCAAATATGCTAAATGATGCATGTATACATATAAATATAACTATTTTCATACATGTTCATAGGTTAATAGGTATATAACATGCTAATGACCACTGGGGCCTTTTTAAGCCTAGCCATGCATCCCAAATCTCTGACAACTTCTGGTTCTGGTACTCTTGATAAGTGTAAACATACACTTGGGACATGAAACATTTACAGGCAGGGGCTAGAGATGAACCATTTATAAACTGCCTGAGTTTGTTTGAGACATATGTGCCAAAGTAGGAATGGCTTTCCTGTTCCCAATATAATTGTCCAAGTTACACTTGAATTAAGTTAGGAAGGAACTTTGTTTCACATTGATGGGTAACCTATTCCAGAAAAGTGTAGCCTTTGAGATACCTACCTGTCTCTCCAGCAGGATCTGTTTATATCAAAGGAAATTTTCAATCTTTAGTGCAAGTTATTCTAATACGATTTGTTTTGTAGATATGTAGGAGGTCCATCCAGTTGAGGTTTGACAATGCCTTGCATGTCGGGCATAAATCTCCTCTCAGCAGTCTATAGGAGGCAAAATATAAGGATAGGGCTTTGAGGCAGTCTGCATAGGGCATTACCTACTCCCTGTATTGTTTCAGTGACGAACCTCTGTAGACTTTGCAATTCTTTAATGTGCCTAGTTAGGTGCATACCAAATGGGACACTGTACTCAATGACATGTGTCCCCAAGTCCCTGATTAGTGGGTCGACTCTTAGGGGTGTGTTGTCAATATGATACTTACTAGGGTAGATGACGTCACAAAAGATATTATTATTATTGGTATTTAGTTTTCTCACTTGTCCCTTTCTAACATAGATGACAAGCAGTTGGGCTATTTCATTTAGATGCTTTAATACACAGAAACAAATCAGGATGGATAGCAGCATCATAAAATATAAATGAACTGATTAACAGACAGACCTTACATACATACATGCTTACATCTCAACAGCTTACTACAAAATGGCAGTCAGGCTCACATGTGCTCAGTATGTATACACTTGTGTAAGCCCTTGGATAGCTTCTTAAAGGTACATACAAACACATTGATCTATATCCTCTCACTTAAAAAGATTGCCCATTGTAAAAAAACAACAGTAGAGTTAGACATGCATCATTATAGACACTAGAAACAAACACAATGTTCATGTTCAAGTTGCCATGTATCTATTACATGGTCTGGGGAAATGACGGGATCTCATAACATAATAACATGAACTGAATTTAGTAATAAGGACAGTCTTCAGTGAACATCTCATATCCGGAACTTCTGGATTCATCACAGGAATGGGAGTATTCTCTGGTGCTTCATCTGGAATTGGAACACTGAACAACTGGGTTTATATCACATAGTTGAAGTTCCATAACTCTGAACACCTAATGGCTGAACCATTATGTTTGAAGTTACAGAATTTCGACTATGTAAAAAAAAAAAAAAAAAAACAGACAACAAGATAAGTTGTTGTAAGCAGGGAGGCAAGCCCACCTGCACCCCCACACCCTCCTCTACTTAAATATACCAACTACAAGATCGCACCCATTGCAGTGAATAGAAACCTCCATTTATGGAGATTTCCATTCAAATGCTCAAACTTTTGCAAATTCGAATGTATGGTCTTGACCATATGTGGTTCGAACTTGTAAAAGTTTGACTACATGATAGGAACCCTGGACAACTTACTCTTAGATAAAGAGCCTTTCTCACAGGCTATGTGCTATGGTATAGGCTCAGACACCGGTCTCAAATGTTTCCGATTCTGCCTAAACTCTTCTCTTTGTCATTTCACAATATATGATCTTGGCTCTGGGCAGATATTCTTCATGACTCTAATACAATCATAACTTTTGGATGTTTGCATCCTCATTACTTCTCTTTCTCATAATGGATTGAGCGGTTTGTTGGTCTTATCGTAGTAGGACTTCTGGGTTAACGCTTCTTCAACAGATTGGCTTTCACTGACCTGTTGTTCTTAATACATGGAACCAACAATTGACTACTGATTGGTAATGTGGTTCTGATTTGTCTTGAGAGAAGTCTCTGTCAGGTGAACTAGGATGTTTATCACAAGAAATGTTTCTGAGATTCAAGGGATTCAGGAAAACATCACTATTGTCTTGTTTTAACTTCTCTAGTCACTGTTTTGCACTTTGAACTGCAGTAGGTCAATCTCATACAAGCTGGAGTAAGAGTCTATTAACACCAAATAATGTTGATCATTCCACTCAAAAATGTCAGTGGCTACGATCAACCAAGGTAGTTCAGGAATCTCGTTTAGCTGAAGCAGTTCCATCTGTTGATGTGGCTTTGTGCTATTACACAAGGAACAAGATAAAAGTACTCTGTCAATATCTTGTGACATAGAAGGCCAAAATACTAGTCCTCTCACCCTTCTTTTGGTAGAGTTGGTTCCTGGGAGACCATGCTGCAAGATAGCAATGTACTCTTGTTGCAAGGACTCTGGAACAATTACTTTTGGACTTTTCATAATGATACCCTTGTCAGACAAAATCTCATCTCTGTATGGAAAATAAGGTTGCACTTCTTGAAGTAAACTAGATTGCTTTGACGGCCATCCTTAATTGATAAAATGGTTGAGTCTCTGTAAAACTGGATCTGTGGCTGTGTCATCTCTTAGCTCATCAAGACATGTGGAAGAAAGAAGTCTCACTTCCATGACTTCACAATCAAGGTTCTCAATCTTATAATGTTCTGTGGTATTTCTGGGCGATCTGGATAATGTATCAGCAGGATAAAGAAGTTTGTCTTTCTTGTAGACAAGAATGAAATTGTACTTTTGCAATCTCAACATCATACATTGCAATCTGGCTGGAGCTGAATGCATAGGCTTTCTTAAGATAGTGACTAGAAGTTGGTGGTCTGTTTTGATCTGGATAGGTCTACCATAAACATAACTGTGGCACATTGAACATGCAAATGCAATTGCCAAAAGCTCTTTCTCTCTTTGAGCATGCTGCATTTCAGTTTGAGTAAGAGTTCTCAATGCACAGGCAACAGGCTGACCCTCTTGTATAATGACTGCACCAGGACCAAATTTCAAAGCATCACATAAAAGGGTAACTGGCTTGTGAACATCATAGTATCTAAGAGTTGGTGGACTAGCAATTCTCTGTTTCAGGACATAAATGCTCTTTGGTATTGCTCTACCCAAAAACAGGATACATCTTCATGTGTCAGCTCTCCAACCAATACTTTATGTGGACAATATTCTTCTGAAAGTTAGCTCAAGTCTGGAATGAGCATACCTAGTTAACCATACCAACAAAACATTCCAGGGAATGGCTGTTTGTTTTGAAGGGTCTGGTTATAGACCTGAACTAGTAAATAAATGACCAACATAAGTAACCTCTTGTAGCTTGAATTTGCATTTCTGTGGATTGAGCTTAAGATTCACTTGTTGTATTCTTTTCAGAACTTTTCTGAGGTTTCTGTCTTGCTCAGCTTCACCATTACCTCCTACTAGTGTGTTGACTACTATAATAACACAAGGATACCCAGAAATAAGTTGCTCCATTGCACGTTGAAAGACTTCTCTTGCAAAATGTATCCCAAATGGTATTCTCAAAAATCTGTACCTGCCAAACAGAGTACTGAATGTAGTGAACAATAATGATTTATTGTCAAGCTGAATTTGCCAAAATGAACTCTTTGCATCTAAGACAGAAAAAATAGAGGCATTTGGCATCAGAGCTGCGACTTCTTCAACTGTGCACATTGGATGATGAGGTCTTTTTAGTGCTTTGTTCAAATCTCATGGATCAGTACATATTCTGATGTCATCTGAGCTTTTCTTATGAGCTACCACCATGGAAGGTACCCATTCAGTAGGTTCTGCAACTGGACAAATCACACCTTGTCACACCATTGTATCTAACTCGGCTTTGACTCTGTCTTGCTGGCTATTAGAACTTTTCAAGCTGGCCTGATAACTGCAATGATATCTGGATCTAGCTACATGGAGTACCCAACTGGAAGCTTACCTAGTTTGTCTTCGAAGAGATCAGCATATGTAGAAAAAATGTACTGGGTGAAATTAGAGTAGTGGCCTTTCAAGTTAACTTGATGGATTTCCTTACTAAATGAAAGCAGTCCCATTTTCAAACTGTCTCTGAGCCTAATCATGAATGGACATGCATCTTGATCACATAAAATAACAAGCTGTAGCTTCTCCCAGCAGAGTAACATGAAAGCACTTCTGAGACTTCAGTATGAATTTCTTCACCTCCATAAGCAGCAAGCTTTGCACACTTTGACAAATCAAGCCTTTCACCATGACACACTCTAGCAAATGCTCCTGCTGACATAACATTGCATTTGGAATCTGTGTCAACTTTGAGCTCTATGGATTTGCCATTTATCCGAACAGTGCAAAATACTTCAATCTTTGCCCTTAAATCTACTGCACTGACTGTTTCATGAAGCACTGATACACCATCAACATAAAGAATAGGGTTGCAGCTGGCTAACTGATCAACTCGTTTCTTGAAATATTCCTTTTTTTTAAACAATGTGGGCCTTTTGATTTACAAAATCTTTTGAAATGATTCCATTTACTGCATTTGTGGCATTGCTGACCAAAAGCTAAACATTTCTCCCATTTAGATTCATGATTTCCACCACAATTATGACAGTTTGCAATGAAACTGCGCAAGCATGCACCCTCACCCTTATGCCTGTTTGCTGACTCATGCTTATACTTCACTGAGACTATGAGAATACTACAATTTTATGGAAAGCTCTGGGATTTACCAGTGAGTGCTGCAGGGGCTACAGTTGCTGCCATGTGCTTGAGCCTGTTTCTTTTAACCACGTGCTGCATACTATCAGCATGAGCTTTGTCACTGTGCCTTCTAGAGCTATTCTGATTTGTAAGCATATGTGTGCTTTTCTGTGACCTCGTATATCTGACGAATCCCAATGGCCTTATTCAAAGTTAAATCACTGTCATGAAGCAAAATCTTTCTCTCCCAGCATCATCTTTAATACCACACACAAGTCTGTCCTTTATCAACTCATCCCTTAAATCACCAAATCTGCACATTGTAGTCTTGTTTCTTAAGTCTGTTACATATGCTGCAAAAGTTTCACCAGGCTTTTGATCTCTTGTATAAAATAAGTGCCTTTCTACTGTAACATTTGTTTGGGGGTTACACATTTTTCTAAATTTACATATTAAGCACTCAGGGTCCTCCCTTGACTCAGCCTGTACAACAATATGACAGTCTTCCCCATCTCCTGCATAGATAACAGGTGCATACACAAATGAAGGGTCCATTTCAGTGGCTTCTGACCCAGCCAAATTAAGCAGAATAAATACCTTTGTATGGTCATCTTTATCAGAAAATGCAGCCTCTATGAAAATGTCATACTTTTGCTCAAACACTCACCAGTTCTCTGCAATATTATTGTCAAACACAACTGCATTGCATTTTTGAAATCCACCTGCCATGCACACAAGGTATGCACAAGCACACTGAAAATATGAACCCTGTAATTATGAATGAATAAACTCTTCTGTGAGCTTGTAATCACATTCAAATCCACAATAAACTCTTCAAAATACTGTACTTTGTGAAATATACTCTGTAGTGGCTGCATTTTGTTAAACAACTTTATTGTAATACTGCACAAACATGTGAACACTTTATACACTTCTGATAACTCAGATATCTTTAATTAATATGAAATATATGTGCTTAGTGAAAATGCAGCCATTTCCTCTTATTTTATTAATTTTATGCAATTTGGACTTTATTTCAAACATTTTCCGTAGTGATTCAAATATTTTTATCAGTATCAGACAAATTTGTTTATGCAAATATTGTTTAGAGAGTTCTGTATTCCTCATTTTGTATTTTGTGAATAAGAAACAGTTTTGAGCAAGTTTTAATATATGAAATTCATTTCTGACCTGTTTTGTAAATTATGCAGGCAGTAAGGATGATTCACTCCTGTATGTTCCTCCAATGCCAAACACGTACCTCTCGGACTTAAGTGGAAGAAACTGGAGCTCTTTCAGTCAGCAAATAATTTTGGCCATTCTTCTTCTAACATCATGTCCCTTTAGACTTCCCACTTCTGACACCATGCCACTCTTCCCTCTCTAAAATAGATGACAAGCAGGCAGGGTATTTCATTTAGCTGCTTTAATACATAGAAACACATCAGGATGGATAGCAGCATCATAAAATATAAACAAACTGATTAACAGACAGACCTTACATACATACATGCTTACATCTCAATGGGTAACTACAAAATGGCAGTCAGGCTCACACATGCTCAGTATTTATACACTTGTACAAGCCCTTGGATAGCTTCTTAAAGGTACATACACACATATCGATCAACAGTTTTAGTCCATAACTCTGACACAAGTTATTTGTCTGTCTCAGCTCTTCCTGGAAAACATTTTTATGGGTGGAGAATTTTATGACTGTTCCTAATTTAGAATCATGTGCAAATTTAGTGAGCCAGAGGTGCTTGATGTTTGCCTTGACTTTCGAAATGTAGATGCCAAAAGGTAGTGGTCTGAGAACTAGTCCCTGAGGGACTCCACTTGGGACTGGCCTCTTTGTAGAGGTGGCCTCCCCAATTCTAACTTCCTGGGTTCAGCCTGTCAGCCAACTAGCTATATGCTGGGTGACATAAGTGTTCATACTTTACCTGTTGAGTTGGTTAACAATGCCTAAGTGGGGCTGTGTGTCAAATGCCTTGGCCATAACAAGGTTGGCAGTTGGAACAATTTTGCCCTTGTCCATTGCTTTGATTACCTTTGCAAAGATGTCCACCAGGTTGAGTAGGCATGACCTGCCCTTGACAAAACAAATCTGGGTTGAGTCCAGTGTCTGGTGGTTTCCTAAGTCATTATTTTTCCTTTCCATGGCTTTGCATCAGAGACTATTGAGACTTATGAGTCTGTAGTGTCCGGGATCTGTAGATGGCCCACCTTTGTGCAGACGGATGACTGTTGCTGTTCTCATGAAGCCTGTTTATAGGCTACAGTTAAATAGTAAGTATAGAAGCCCTGATAGTCATGTTTCATGCTCTTTAGAAGGCAGCCTGGGATATTGTCTGGGCTCACTGATGTAGTGCTCTTGGCCATAGAAAGAGCATTGAGCACACTTTCCCTTGTGATAATAGGGGGAGATATATTTGATGGTATTTCCTATGGGGGTGAGAGGTACATTTAGAGATGAATTTTATCTGCTAGTAGGTTTGCTATATCTTCTGGCTCAGCATAAGTGGCTCTCTTAACAATGATCTCTGCACAGAATTATTTATTGACTTTGAGGCTGCTGACATAGCCAAACAATGCCTTGTAGGTGTCCTTGCCCTGGGAGACTAAATTCACTTCAAACTTGGCTTTGGCAGACATTATTTGTCCTCTGGGTTATTTGTTTAGTTTGATGAGACACTTTTTATCCTGCTTGGTCCTACACCTCCTAATTTCTGCTGTGATATTCTTCTTTTTGTTATACAGCCTATTGATGTGATTCCACCATGGTGGCTTGTTTTGCAAGTTAGTTCTGTACTTATTCCTGGTGAATACAGCTACCTTTATGCAGCTATTAACATACTTGTATAGTGTTTCTGTGAATAATTCTGTGTAGGCAGCAGTATTCTCAGTGTTTAGGGGGACTTAAAACTTTCCTACATTATCACTTAATAGTTTGAAGTTAGCCTTAGAGTAGTTCCTGAACATTCAATGGGTAGCTGCAATTCTGGGTTTTATTGTTATTTCAAAGGCAACCATTTTGTGTTCTGACATTTCCAGAGAGGACAATACACTAGGGAGTGTGCAGTGTTCTTCCATATTAGTGAGGACCAAATCCAGTATGTTTGCACACATGGTCAGCATATTAACAATCTGGTCCAGTGAGTTTGTGTGTACAAAATCCAGGAACCTTGGTGCCCTAGTAGGGTAATTAAAGTTATCCATGAATATGGTATTGGGTTGGATAGCAAGTGTTTACAGTAAGCTTAAATACTACTGATTCTAGAGGCAAGTTACACTTGATGGTATTTCCTGAGGAGAGTCTGAGGGGCAAAGAGGGGGAAAGTTAGAGCTGATGGATGTTATGGTTTTCCTGGGCTATATATGGGGAATTATAGCTTGCAAGAAAGTGATCCTGGGATTTTACCTATGATGATTTGAACATGGAAAAGTTCAAGTGTGTCATCCTTTTTGACTAGCCATGAGGTATATTTATTTTTAATGAAAATAGAGATAACTCCAACTTTATTTCTTGCCTGTGTAGTAGCTGATCTAAAGGCATGGAAGGCATTATAGCTTTTGCACTGCTGGGGTGCTCTCTATGTCTTTAAACCATGTCTCAGTGACTGTACAGATGTCAGCATTCTCTACAATGAGGAGACCTTGAAGGAAGTAGAGTTTCTTGTTTAGACTCCTAGCATTGAGCAGTAATACCTTTAGATCTTGTTGGTTTTCATTTGTTATATCAAAAGTATTTTCAGCCTGGCATTGCCTAAAAAGGCACTATGGAGGGACAAAATGTTTTAGCTACTAGTCAAAAGCCTAGAGTGGAGAGGTGCAGACCATCCCTGGCAAAGCAGTATGGGCTGTTGACCACCTCCTTCCATGCTTACAAATATTGCACCCCCACCTCCTTAGAATGGCATCAGAAACAAACCAATTATTAAAATCAGTCATCCCGTGTTCCTATTGTGGCATCAGCCTTGGAGAAGGTAGGCTGATGCTCAGTGCTAGGCTTATACCAGCCTGGAGCACATATTCCAAGAGCTTCATAATGTCGCTTTTTATATAAGCTAGAAAAGTACATCTCAGGTCATTTGTACCCACATAAACTATGACTGAGTCATATTGCTACTTGTGGTCCAATGACATGACTGAGTGAGTAATATGGTAGATCCTGGCCCCTGATAAGTAACTGACCATGATGCTTTCCTTACTCAGCCTGGTGACAGGGACATCAATGTGTATCACAATGGCATCGCCATTGACCAGAATGTTGGATTCTGTGGTGACTTGCCTTATGTGCTCAGCAGTAGAGGCTCCATGAGACATGGCTGTAAGTGTTGATGTGGGTGTTGTTTTGAAAGAGTGCATTTGGAGCTGCTGAGTGCATTGGTTATGTGTATTTCATCTAGGAGGTCTTTGGAGTTTAGGAAGGTTACATTTAAGTGCCTCAACATATGTGGGTATATATGTGTCTGCTTCATACCATGTGTGATGGGTGCAGTGTGTGTGCTACTGACAACCTGACTGATATTGGAGGAGTGTTTTTATGTGAGAGCTTTGCCTCCAGTGACATTGTGTAATATATATCTCTCACATACCTTATCAGCCTGTTTAAGAATTATCTGGTTGTGACTCCCGACTTTTCATCATTCTTGACAAGCTAATTCTTTGTTTTCAGTAAGTACTGCTTGAATTGTTTCTATCTTCAGAATATCTGCCTAAATACTTCATCCTTAATTTCTAGGTCTATGCATTAGTTTCCACTCAACTGTTTGGCAGTGCTCTGTACAGACTCAGATATATTTTCGGTAAAAGCACAATTGAAGTTTCTCCAATACCTAGTTGCATACAGGACAACTAGTTTGCAGTGACAAGCACTGTCCACAGAGTTGCAAACCAGATACTCCTGACAGTGAATGATATTCTCACTCCAACTGTCTAATCAATAAAAAGGGTCTACTGACATGGATATGAACTTTCCTACTGCCTTTGTTACTGCTTTGGTGGATATGAGCATCCTGAGGCAATATAGAAATTGCCTCATGTTTACTGACAACCAGGTAATTCTGAAACAAACTGATATGGTATGTAAGAGATGTATTTACACAATATCACTGGAGGCAAAGCTTTCACATAGAAGTACTCTTAATGTGATTAAAGTTGTCAGCACACACCCTGCACCCATCACACACAATTCAAAGCAGATGCATAGACACGCATATGCTGAGGCACTTACACGTAACCTTTCTTAACCACAAAGACCTCCTAGATGAAGTACAAATAACAAATATGCTCAGCATCCCCAAATGCACTCTTTCAAAACAACACCCACATCAACATATAGAGCTACATCTCATGGAGCCTCTACCTCTAAGCCACCCATATTTAGTTCCCATGTAATGAGATGCAGATGGGAGGATGCAGTTATGGGAAATAGGGATTACAGCAGTAGGTCTGTAGTACATATCTTGGAATGACATTTTGCTCTTAGTCAGCTCTCTGGCACCTACAGGCTTCCCTTTTGGCTCTGTCTGCTGTGACAGAGATCACACCTCTGGCCCTCTGATTCCCTCCAACAATGGTCAGGTATGAATGCTACTAGAGTGTGTTTCAGACAATAGTGACAATAAGTACTGGTGGATACAGCTGGTATATCACATGATATACTGTCAGTCAGCTCCTCTCAGTCTGTGAATGTCACACAGGCATACTTCAAACATTGTGCAGGTATCCCTGACTGTTCCTGATGTACTCTGGCTAGGACACTGTGTACTCCACACATACATCCCATCACTTGATAGCTATGTCTAGCATACCTGTTGACCCCGTACATCAGGACAGCGGGTTATAGCCAGCAGTAGTGGGGGAACACAGGCCCAGCCTTAGCGACAGAGTGTACATATCGAGCATACAACATAAGGGAATGAATGCAATACCAGACATTAATGTACCATAACTGTTTTCTGAGGGGTCTGGTGTGTGACAGCCAGATTACCCACAGTCTGGGAACAAACATTATGTATTGTCTCAGCTGTTTGCCACACATCCACATTTGTGTGGCACAGAGTCCACATATATCAAGCACATGTACCCATTCTGTAAACTTCTGTGTACTGTGGATGTTGGACACCTACAGGGAGGATATCCCACAGCATGTCTGCAGTGCTGTCTGTCATTGGGTCACACAAATGTTGCTGGACTGTCCCCATACACTTGTATTACCACTCACCTATTTGTCGGATGGTGGCTGTATGACATCGTACTGGGACATCACCCATAGGGGACACACCACAGTAGATGGCAGTGATGGGTGTGGAATCATGACAACACAGCCTGTCACAGCACACAGGGCCATAATTGGTATACCAAGAGGCCTGAGGCCCTCATAAGCCTATCCCAGAGTTTAGGCCATGTCTATGCAAGATAGCACCCGATGTCCTATACCAACAGGGACACAGGTGGTATCCTAATGGTGTATGAACTGTTTACCATCTAATTATCCAGGTTTCACTTAAAAAGAGGTAATGAGGTACTCTGCCTGATGTGGACAGGGTGTCCATTCCACAGCTGGGTGAATGTGTGGGACACACATCTGACCCATCAACCAGTCCTTCTGTTGTCACAGACCAGGTTGAGGGTGCATATGTGGGTTACTTAACTGGAGCTTGAGTTGCAGATGTGCAGCAGTCCCATCAAGGTGAAGTCCATGATCACCTTGTATGCCACACATAGATCACCTGAGGGGAGTCTGTGTGAAACTGGGTAGAGGGATGGCCTTTTAGCCTATCTGTGTATGGCAAATGTTTGAGGCCCTGGTGTTCCCTAGTGAGGAACCTCTGTAGGTTCCCCAGTTGCTACATGTACTTTGTGAGGTACATAATGAAAGGGGCATTTTACTCAATAATGGACCTTACTCGGAAGGAATACAGGGATGTTATGACCCCCATGTCCCTGGATGAAATACCCTTACGTATGAGGTATGCCATGTAGAAGGCTTGCTTTACAAAGGAAGCAACATGGTGTTCAAATGTAATGGTGCCATCAACCTGTGTCCCCAAAGCCTTCATGACTGATTGCGTGCTTAAGACATTGTTAGTAATGTGTTAATTTGTGGTGATGTCACTCTCCCCAAAGGGGATGATGCTGCATTTTCTGGTATGCAGCCTGAAGCCACATGTCTGGTGCCACTCATGTGTTTACGTGAGAGAGTCTTGGTGGATGTCCACATCACTAGGGGATTTGGTGACAGCACCCAGTGTCCATGCTTCTACAAATGTGGTTGGACATAGAACACTAGTTGTGCCCTGCACCTCAAATGAGTATCTCACACATAACAGAGGCCCCAAGACAGAACACTGGTTTATGCCACTAGTTATGGGTCTGCCATTTGAGGTGGCTTCCCCTATATTGAGTATGTGGGAGCTGTCAGTATGCCAATATGCTACCCATCTGCTAACATATGGATTGATGTCTAGTTGAGAAAGTATATCTGTTATGGCCAAGTGGGGAATACTGTGAAAGTCTTTCGCCAAGTCAAGGTAGGCAGTGTGCACTGTCTCCCTCTCATCCATGGCTTTGCTGATTGTGTCAAAACCAAATGTAACAGACATGATTGCCTCTTGACAAAGCCAAACTGTGTGTGATCAAGTATGTTGAGGTTGCCAATGTCCTTGTTAATGAGGTTCATGATAATCAGTTCCATGGCCTTGCAGATCAAACTAGTTAGGCTGATGGGTCTATAATGGGCAGTTGTGTGCTGGCATGAGTTATTCTTCCAATTTATGTTTCAGTACTTAAAGTCACCCTGAATCAGAGTACAGAGTAGAATCATGATAGAGTTGAACAGGTCCATATAGGCAGAATGGGCTTCATGATCACATGTGGGGGCTGGTAGCTATCAATGATTTGAATAGGGTTCTTGGTAATGATTAACTGCACCTGGTGTGCCTCATGTGCATGTTACTGTCTGACCAGCCTGGAAGTGTAAATGTCTTTTATATATAGTGAAACCCAATGTCCCTTGGCTTTACAGCCCACACCTTGGGGTCTGACTTTATGACTGGATGGGTGACCATGTAAGGCTTGTTGCTCTCTGCAGCTTTGAATCACGTGTCTGTCACTGTACAGATGTCAGCATTCTCCAGGGTTAACACTGCTTGCAGTGGGTGTGGATTCATGTTCAAACTCCTAGCATTTAGCAGAATGGCCTTCAATTTGTGATTTGCTGACAGTTTCATGTTGTTAGTGTTAACTGCACAACTTTTCCTAATAAAGGCACTATGGTGGTTAAAAGAAGCATGGCCAGAAGCCTGAAGGCCAGGTGAGACAGACGGAGACCATCTCTGACAAAGCATCATGGTCTGTTGATCATATCAACTCAGGCTATCAGGTACTGGACCCCCCTGGAGTGGCACCAGAAACCAAAGCCAATTGTTAAGTTCAGTCATTTCCTGATTGTATTGCAGCATCATTCTGGGTGACAGCAGACTGCTGCTTAACACTAGGTACATACCTGGCATACACATACTCAGCGAGCTCAATCATGTGTCATGTCATATAGTCCAGGGAGGTACATCTCACGTCAGGTACACCAGTATTGACTATGACAGACTCATAACAGTAACCGTTGTTGAGAGACAGCAGTGCATATTTGATATGGCAGATTCTGGCACCTGACATACAAGTAAATGTGACCTTCTCCATATACAGCCTAGTGAGATGCACAACTGTGTGTCTCACAATGGAGTCTGCTATGACTAATATGTTTGATTTATGGCGATGCTTCAGTAGCTGTGGGACACAGGTGTGTGGTTATGTGTAGTATGTGGTGAGTAGGGCTGTGAATTTTGCATGTGTTTTTTCCTCGGAGGTCTCCTTTGTTTTGAGATGTTTATGTTGCAGACCTCTGCATATATGGGTGTGTACTGTGTAGGTGTGGGTGGTATATGAGGTGCACTGATTGTGTTGACAACCTTTTCAGTGCCAGATATGTGGGCTGGAGAGGAAACGAGCATGGACTGTAGGTTCCTAATGTCATTGCATCTCTCACAATTTGTGTTCCTTGGTGGTATTTGTAGATGGTTGTCCTTGTACATGAGGCAGATGCTATGCTACACTGTGTCAGGATGCCCACATCAACCAGTCTGGCAGGGGAATCTGTAGGACATTGTTCAGCCATGTTTGTCTGAATCTGAGGGAGGAAGTCCAGGGAGACCAAAGGGTTGGCCCTATAGCCTTGGTGCTTAAAAGAAACACAGGAGGCTTACACTACCACATACGATGTAGACAGGCTATAACCAAGCAGTAATAGATGCAATAGAGAAGATGCAGTTGAACACCTTAGAGAACATGCAGCAAGTAGCAGAAAACAGCAGGATGAGGAGGGAAATGCATGATGTATTGCCACTATGTTGCTGATAGCCACATACATACTGTGGTGAGAGATGGTGGGGTATGATGTGGGAGTTAGCGGGGGATGGTGCTGGCAAATGTGGATGTGCAGAGTGTGTACATAATGGAGAGCAATGTATGTGGTCCTGTGATGTGTTCCCCTCTTCTTGTCTTTCAGGAGTGATGGTGTAACCCATCTTTTTCTGCAGCAGAGAATAAAGTCATAGTTGATGGCCTCAGTCTGCATCCTGCCGTCCTGCTGTCAAGGAGTCGCCATATGCAGGAACAATGCACTGCACTGTGGGCAGGCCTTATTGCATCAGTAAATAACATCAGGCTATAGGACAGAAGCTATGAAGAGATCCGACACTGGGCCACCAATATGATAAATGCTGCATGTCAAAGGGCTGCAGCTGTGGCTAGGGATAGTACTGGCACCGGTGGAGGGCCTGCAGTACAGCAACCACTCTTGGCCACAGAGAAGTTCCTTGAAAACCTGGGTTCATACACCACCTCACAAGCATCCATCAGCCCATATGTCATGGAGGTGGGTGGCACAGCTTCCACAGCAGAGGAGCGTCCAGGTAAGCCTTCTGTGGTCATCACTTTAATACTGTAGCAGTGATAGTGGCAGCCTCTGCATACCTGTGCACAGATGTCAGGTCAATCTGCATTTGGGGGGTTGTAATGTACATGCGTGCACACATACTCAGACTGTCAGCAATGTGGTCAGTATCACAGTTTATACTGTACATCTTGGTATATGCACATATTATCCTGCACCAGTGCCACATTTGTGTTTACAGATAATACCTCTCCCCCGTAATTCCATAGGTAGATCTGGTGTGGCCGGCGTCCAACATTCTGTAGCCAGTAAGTGTCAAGCTGTTTTGCTATGGCTCATCTATACCATAGGAATGCTAAGGGCTGCCAGTTTGCCATGGACAGAACTGTTAAGCTTTGCCATAGTACAATACTTGTATATTCAGTTGTGGAGGGGTTCACTGCAGTGCATTAAATTGGTAATCACAGTAGCTTGCACTTATTTTTTTGAAGGTGTATGTAGTCTATTATGTTGTTTTTCTTTCGTCTTTTCCCGGTTAGGGGTCGCCACAGCAGAACTCCAGTCTGCTAATGATTGGCAGTTGATTTTTATGGTGCCGAGGTACCAGCCCAATGCCCAACCTTTAACGAAGGTACACCCATTCACGCATGTCTTTCGAATGCCACTCGACCTCGGGGAAGACATGCAGACTCCACACAAAAGGCGCTCCAGCAGTCTACTATACCGGGGGTAATAGTATGGTGGAGACTGGTGCATTTTTTTTTTAGTTCAAGGTCCATCACATACACTGGCATTTTGGTTATCTCACAGGTGGAAAGTACTGGCAAGATTAACTAGACATAGCTGCATTGTATGTTGTTAAGGGCCTGTCTTGTCTGTGTCTGTTGTGGTCTGCTTGTGTGTTGTGCATGGGATCAGTAATAAGGTGTGGGATGTATAATGCGGTTGTAGCACCTCACTTGTGTTTGTTTGTGTGTGTGTGTGTGTGTGTGTGTGTGTGTGTGTGTGTGTGTGTGTGTGTGTGTGTGTGTGTGTATCAGCAGCCATAATAGTGCATTTATTAATGTAGTCATGTTGTCTTCCTCCTCCCAGATGACTCTGGGGTTTGGAGTGTGTCCCCCTCAAAACCTTATGTCATTGTCTTATCGGACTCTGATGATGATGGTGGCCATAGTGAGGCACAGGTGGGGTTGGGGGAGCTGAATCTGTCCCATGAGTTGACATCTCACTTCCTCCACCAATGTGCCTGCACACAGTCATTATACTCACACATACCCAGTCCCCAATACCAGAGATATTGGACAGTCAGAGAGTGGTGGCATCAAACAGGAGACCGTGCTGACTAAGGGATCTGTAACTGTAGACACTAGCCTTAGCCAGAGAGTGGGCAAGGTCCCACATAGGCAGATCGGCAGACTGACAGAGGTGCTCAAAGGAGGACTGCTACCCATCCAGCACCTGTTGGAAGTGTCACGTCATGAGTCACATGACACATGTTTTGGTCCATCATGGAGGCACAGACATGTTCTGAATGCAATGCCAGACGGATGCTCAGGATCATAGATGCATCACTGTCTAGCATCCATGACTCCATCCACAACACTGGTGACACCATGCATCATTTTTTCGATGTAGTGGTAAAACAGTGGAGTGTGACATTGTCAGTCCTTAACCGCACCGTGTCTGTGCTGGAATATGTGGTGGGAGTAGGGTGTCATACACGTGAACATAGGTCATAAATACCATCAGCTGAGAGTCCACATGGCCATGCACACTCATGTTCCTGTAGTGGCAGTACCACCAGTACTACAGAAGGGAGGTTGCCATCCACACCACAATGTGGCAGGCTATGGGCACATTATCCTAGGCTTTCTTGTGAGGGAGACAGTCCTAGCAGAACCAGTCACCATCACCAAGTAGTACCACATCTGACGCTAGGCATGTTGTTGCCAGTGTGACTCCTGGCAGAGCCAGTACCCTTGTTCATGCCGGGAGATGGTGAACTGTACATTCTGCCATGTACAGTCCACAGCTGTCCAACACACTCTCATGTAGGGCTAGCACATGG
>NC_056737.1:1755425465-1755487965 GCF_019279795.1 Protopterus annectens | reverse complement strand
GCATCTCAAATGTCTGTGATTATTTTCTAATGTCAACCTTTATTGATTTGCCACTAGTTTGCCAGAAAACTGCAATGTTATTAAAAATGGACCAGAAATATGAGGCAAAACTGTGGACATTCTGTGAAACTCTGTACATTTGAGAGGTATGATGGTGCCCACTGACTTGTTGTAAGTACTGACACAGTTACGTGATGGCCTTGACATCCTGCTCCTACTCTTACTTGTCATGACCTGCTGTTCTACTGGCCACCATCTAGGATACTCAGAGCTCTGTACTGTCCAAACCTGTGGCTCCCTGTTCCTCCATTGTCTCTGGCTTTGTCCACTTTTCTTGCAATAACAAATAGTGACATATGGACATTCTGTAGAACTCCTACTATAGGTGTAGCTCACATGTAAAATAGTAGGCACAGTCAGTCTTGAACCATGAACACCATCAACCATGGTAATTTACTTAGCCCACTAAGCCACAACAGCCAACAAACAGTGCAGTTTAATTCCTGACACCATCTACCACAGACACACATAGCACATTGACCCCTGCATATTGTGGAAATGGAACATGTCACCATGTTGATTGGGACAGCCCTGGGATTATGTGGTCTGCTGCTATTACCTTGCAAACATAATGTTACTGCAGCTGTATGGGAACAGAATTATGTTAGGGATAGGGGACTCTAGCATTGACAGTCATGCATCTGTCCTCTGATCTGGCTGTCATTTCCCTCACATAGTGCAGTGGGTTTTGCTGCCTTGGGGCCTACTGCATATTATGGGGTGGCCAGTACTGGGCAGGGAGCTCCTGTTGTCCCACGCAACTGTCAGTTGTCTGCAGGTTTCCTAGTTGCCAACTCTATTCACTAGCATACATGTGGCAGATCCATACATATACTACCATAGACTAGTACCCCATACATTTGTTGCAAAGAAGAGTTACTTACCTTGTGCCTGCAGCAGTTGATATCACAGTGGTTCAGCCAATACATGGTAAGGTACAGGTTGTGTGGTGTGGCTGTCATCCTTTTTACTATGTATGTGAGTCTTAGTGTTGTGTCAGTCCTTGGGTCCCTAGGATGTCAGTGCATGTGCTATGCATTGCCTCTTTGTCACAGTCAGGGCATACTGGGCACACCTACATCTGCCTACAGGGAGAGGCTCAGGGAGTTCCTCCTCCGAGTCCCCCTGTGGCTGTCGAGACCTTGGCACTGGTGGGGGGGCTGTGTGTCCCTTCCCTGTGATGTTCCTGCCACAAGTGTTTCTGCAGGATCACATTGTGTAGCATGGCACATACTGTGAACATGTGTGCACATGTGGCTGGAGAGTACTGCAGGGCTCCACCAGCTATATCAAGGCAGTGGAACTGTGACTTGAGCAGCCCAAACACTTGCTCTATGATGTTCCTAGTTTGTGCATGTGCCTCATTATGGTGTTCTTTGGTAGGTGTGTGTGCATTTCGGATGGTTGTCATCCACAGCTCCAGTGCATAGCCAGCAACTCCCAGTTGATGGCCATACTGGATGTCCCCCCTGGCAAACATCTAGTAGAGCTGTGATGTGTGCCAGATGTGGGGGTTATGCCAGGGCGGCCAGCACACACATTCATGACAATGCCCTGGGCATTGCACATGACCTGGCAGTTGATGGAGTGATACCCCTTGCAGTTGACATAGACTCTACCCTACTCACCAGGTGGTGGTTTGATGTGGACATGAGTGCAGTGTATGGCACCCAGTACCTCAGGGTAGTGTGCTACACAGTTGAAGAGAAGTATATTGCTGTCCCCCTCCTCAGGGGTGAGGGGTAAATATATGTGCTCATTGGCATGTGTTTGCATGGCAGCCAGGAACTGGTGGAGTACCCTGGATGCAGATGTCTGTGAGTCCCCCATCATGTCCCCAGTAGGTCTTTGAAAAGTACCTGTAGCTAGTAATCTAAGGGCTACAACCTGTACCTAACAGTGTATTGGCTGTGTACTGCATGCATCAGACAGAGTCAGCCCCAAACTACTGATCTATCAACTGTTGCATCTGCAATTTAAGTCACTCACCTATACACCACTTGTAAGGCATGCTAGACTATGGTAGCATATGTATTGACCTGCCGCATGTATGCAAGGGAATATAGTGGGCTACTGGGCTACTTGAAGAGATCTAACAGCCACATTGGACAACAGGTACCCAGTACAAAAGTATGTGCTCCATAATATTCATTATGCCACATGGCTGGAATATCCACTACATTAAACAAGGGAGATGGCAAAGAGTGGGGTCACAGTACAGTCGCACAACTGTCTATACCAGCAGATTATGGGATGCTCGTACCCCACCCCAACATATCAGTGCTCCCATACAATTTCTGTAACAGTAGGTTAGCAATGATATATCAGCAGATCAGCCAACCTCAGGGCTGTGACATAGAACCTGGTCACATGTTGGATGTCACACACAATGCAAGGATGATAATGTATGTCTGTGTGCTGTTGATTGTGTGATGAATGACACATCTCTGTCTGGCAGCCCGTGTGGTTCAGTGGGCTAGGGATGTTAGCATGGCTAACAGTGGTGATGGTTTGAATCTGGCAGCATCCACATCTTTTGCAAGTGAGGTAGTTTAATGGTAGTATTCCCACAGACTGTCAGACCTTACAATCTGTTACTGCAAGAAATATGGACAAAGTCAGAGAAAACCGGGGGACAAAAGACCATAACTACGGACAGACATTACACATGCTCTGATTAACCTATAAGGTGGCTAGTATAAGAGCGTGTTGCATCCCAACAGAATATCTGCAGGATGTAAAGTCCATCACTCAAATGTGTCTGTATGTAGTACTTTTCAGTGACTGCATTATACAATAAGTTACCGGAACACCGCAAATGTATGAAGAAAAAAACAGAAATATGGAGCTAAATGTTGGACTTTCTGCAAAAACATGCACAGTGAGAGGTATGCAGACTGTCACCCTGTGTGTGGTGTTACATTATGTACCCCAGTCACATATTAAGTACAGCAGACAGCCAGGGAATGCCGTGGACAGGATCAGGGAAGTGCTGTACTGTGTAAACAGGTACAGCTGCCAATGTCTGTAGCTGGAGTACAGGTAGTTCTGGCCTGGAGTACCTTATAAGTAGTGACATTGCCAATGTGGATGCTCCTACACTTTGCTAACTTGAGCTCAATTCTGCTGCCTCTCCATCACAAAAAAAGGCTATGTGGAAATACGTCTGTACATACAGACAGCTACATATACATGTTGTCTGTCCCTATCCCCCACTCACATGAGTAGTGTATCTAGCAGTATGCACCCCAAATACATATAATACTGATATATCTATCTATCTATCTATCTAAATATATATATATATATATATATATATATATATATATATGTGTATATATATATATATATATATATATATGGATCTACCTTACAAGCTCGACACTTCACAAGATCGACATTTAGAATGATGAGACCACAAGAAGGAAACTGCAAAAGCACGAAAGTTCACATGCCTGACAAACCACAATCCCGACAGTTAACAAAACAGAAAGTTTGCTGTTCCACACAACACACACACAACACAAGCACACCGACAACCTAAAAACCTACACTACACCTTACACACAACTATCTATGCACTAACCTTAAACCAAAGCCTAACCCTAAATCCCTCACTATCGCACACTTACCTTACATGTATCCTAACCCTAAATCCCTCACTATTGCATACTTACCGAGTCACACTCTCACATTTCCCATGTCGGTGTTTTTGCTGTCGGGATTACAAGTTGTTGGTTATCTGCTCCATCGGTCTTGTGGTCTCGTCGTTCTAAATGTCGATCTTGTGAAGTGTTGAGCTTGTAAGGTAGATCTATATATATATATATATATATATATATATATATATATATATATATATATATATATATATATATATATATATAGATATATATAAAGATATATATGTATATGGGAACACTTCACAATGCTGAAATCCTGAAAGTTCGAATTTCATATGGCTGAGAGTATATGATTGAACTTTTCGGAATCCTGACATTTTGAATGGAGATCTGCATACAGAGTGAAATGGGAGATTTCCTATTTCTTCACTGTAGTGCGATCTTGGAGTTGTAATATTTAAGTAAGGGTGTGGGGGTGGGGGGCATGCCCCCCTGCAGAAACATTTAAATTGTTGTTTTTTGGGGGGTGGGATTTGTTTCGTAATTTGGATATTCCAAAACATCGATCATATAGCCTCGATCATATGAAATTTGATGTTTCGGAATTTTGAGATTCTGAAGTAAATATATATATATATATATATATATATATATATATATATATATATATATATATTATGATGATACATAGACTCTCTTCATATATCTATATAACACATATACATAGCAAACACACAACAACATTTATAGAGACATCCCTGTTATACACATTCAAATATATATATATATATATATATATATATATATATATATATATATATATGTGGGCATGTATGTATTCCCCACATACCTTATAAAAGCTGTGGTTATCTGCACTCCCACATCAATGCAGTTGCCCAGAGCAACCAAACCAAGGCCACAACAGTACATATTCCACTCACCCTCAGACCCCTGTGCCTGTGGAATGTCACCCAAGTAGACAGACACAGGTAAGCAGGTGGTGTAATGTATAATACTTCCAACACATACCTTTGACAGAGAAAAATGTACCTGGCCACATGTTTGCCTAAGTAACTGTGACCAGCCACATATGGCCATACTGGTGACTGTACACACATAACAGGGATAGTAACAGGTACACTACTCCTAGGACAATAGATACAATAACAATACCAAGCAATATCGCTCTGCAGGTCACACATGCTATCCAACACAATCCTACTTTGCACACAGTACAAGTACAGTGCCTGCAATCACATATTCACCAGATGTAATCTGTGGTGCATGGAATAAATACTGTGAGCTGTAGTGTGTAACAGTGGAGAAGTAGGCGTTCTAATCTCACAGCAGCCAACTCTGGGTGTGCATGTGTCTGTGAGTGAGCAAATATATCCCCTTGCAACACAACGGATATGCCCTCAAAGTCTATCCCTTGCAATGGTTATGCACTTTTTGGCCTTGTAACTAGCTGCTGCCCACTAAATTGCCCTTCTTTACATGGCCTGCTGCTGTCATCCTCCTTAAGCGTGCTGGTTGACAATCTAATATCAGATAAACTCTGTGGTGTCTGTGATAAATTCTGCAAGCTATAATGTGTGACAATAGATAGGTAGGGGGTTCTAATCTCACAAAAGCCAATTCTGTGTTGGTGTGTATATCCATACCGCATATATATGCTGACCTTTGTAAAGTAGACATTGGTAGGGTTTTGCATTATTTTACAGGTTGGGGGTGATGTGGCCTCCCAAATGAATGACAACAACATGACCTGCTTATATCAACAAGCATTATGTGTCCTACACTGATACTACTAGCAGACATAAAGCATGGTGTGTGCATCCGGTATTGTCCTCTGTACTGTGTACCATTACATAGGTAAGTTTTCCACTGTGTATGCAGCCAACATGCACTATGTGTGTGCCATGGCATATCCTGTACATAGTGAGTTGAAGTGCTGTGAGCCTGAATGTGGCCACGTGTGCATGTCAGACTCTGACAGCATTGTACATCATGTCACAGAGCAATAAGAGATGTGCATATCACTAGCATAATGGCCATACAGCTGTCACAATTGGAAACATTGCTACCCCAAGTCACAGGAACAGCACATATTGCCCAAGTCCACAGTAGACACAGCAATACCACCAGTATTGAGATGACATCCACCCAGTCAGTCATACAGATGATATGTGCAGAAATGCACTGTGGTGCTCTGTGTACCGTACCAGTATGGAAGGTTTGTGGTGCATTATGTCAGCTACACAAATGTCACCAATAAGCATGTACTATTAACATCACATAGTGGCTTAATGTCCTTAGGGTGACTAATCCATCTACTATGCTCCCAAGCGATAGTCAGCACATACAATCAAGTGGGGCCACGACTTGTCCTGTATGCATGGCACAGATCACCTATGAGTACACAGAATGGTACATGCAGCACTGATGTGCATTGCAGATGAACAATGATTGGCACATACTGCTGATATGATAGGATAAAACCAAGACAGTTTGGAAAGTACGTCAACACATGGCTATTGTAGTCAGTGGCATGCTGATGGAGGAGTATATGGAGGGTCTGGGTATGTCACCTACCTGTGACTGTGATCACAGCTATGTCATATGAATCCTGCCATACCATTGTACAGACATGTTGATGTGTTGCACATAAGCGGTACACCTGTGTGGCCGACCTTATCACAGAGTTTGAATGCATGATTATGTCGACTGACCCCATTGTCAATATTAGACTGTTACAGATATATGCACCTAGGGAGCCATGCATGTATAGTGCCTGACATTATATTTCTGCAGTGCTGCTATGCCATCCTGTGGTGCTGAATTGTTGCCATGTGTCCATAGTTTATTCCCTCAGACCCCTGGAATAGAAACATACACAGGTCCTTGACACACATCATCCTGTAACACTACCATCAGTACATCATTCAACATAAGGTACTCAAGGTTTTGTTCATAGTCATGACACATGCCAGCAAACAGTATCTGTTGTGTACCACATGTGGCATGGCAAACAATACTGCATTACACACATAAATGACAAGTAATGTAGTCACCCTGTCCATCAGTCACATAGTTTCATTTCTCTGCATTGATAGCAAGGATGACAGTGATGTGGCACAGGTATCATCACATGCACAGGGTGTGTTGTGGGTGTGCTGGAGGCATATGCTGTGCCAAACAGTTGACAGCATGTCTGTGAGTCAGGAAGGGGTGGTGGTTAGACAGGCCATGGAGAGGTGTTGTGTGTGTCCATAGGTGATCTGCATGTGACAGTGGTGTTTGAGTGTGTAGTGTGTACACAGTCAAGCCCAGTGCTAGCCCTACATGTGTATATGTCAGACAGCTGTGGACCATACATGGTAGAGTGGACAGTTCACTGTCTATGGCTATGAACACAAGAACTTGCTCTGCCAGGAGTTGCACTGGCATCACCATGCCCAAGGTCAGATGAAGTGGTAGTACCTGACAGTGACTGCTGTCTACTGGGTCTTTGTCCCCCACGGGACCACCCAGGACCACATGACCATGGTCTGCTATGTCATGGTGTAGACAGCACACTTCCCTCTGTAGTGCTGGAGTTACTGCCACTATGGGATTGTAACTGCGCACAGCTATGTGGAGTCGCAGTAGTTGGTGTTGCTGACCTATGTCCACAGGTCTGACACCAAACTCCAGCCAGACATTACAGCACAGACAATGTGTGGCCCAAGACAGACAATGTCTCAGCCCACCATCTGTCCATGGCAGCAGTGAACCAATCATAGAAGTCAGACTGTACTGCACCCATAACCCCAAGCATATGCCTGGTGTTCCATTCAGAACATACCTATGCCTCCATGATGGCCTGAAACATACATTGAGTGACTCGAGATATGACACCAGCAAAAGGTCATGGACAGATAGCAGGCCTCCTACAAAAACCCCTGTAAATCCCCCTGTGTGGGACGTCACCAGCTTTCTGGCTATGGCTGGTGTCTACTCTCACTGGAGCCATAGTTGCCACACTTCCCTATTCAGTGCGTCCACCCTTTGACTGACCAATATCTGTGGCCTATGTCAACTGGGTATGTGTGGGCATACTGACTGTGTGCAGAGATAATGGTGGCAGAAGAGGGATGTCAACCTCTGGGACAGAATCAGCCACCAACAACCCCACCTTTGCCTCACTATGGCCATCATCACCATCAGAGTCAGATGATACACTGACATCAGGTTGTGAGGGGGACAGACTCCACCCCCCCGTCACCTGTGAAAACCAAGACAAAAGCAGTACATTACCACCTGCACCTTTATGTATGGTAATCTACACAGACTCATACAAATGAGGATCCACAACTGGATTATCAGTCTCACATTTTCTCATCTCCACTCTCATGCACAACAGACAACCTCACAACAACATAGACATACAAGTCAAAGCCTTTATAACATGCACATCAGCTACATCCAGTTAAAGTTGCAAGTGCAATTTACCTGTAAGGCATGCAATATGACACTATACGTGATAAAACTGCACATTAAACCCAGTGCACCTATCTTGAGAATGATATGCCAGTACTAGTATCACTGCCTTAGGTATGTAACATCTACCTTTTCTATTTGAACAGGCATCTTGGATTGCTTGCCTCATGTAGACCAGGCTGTGTAGTCACTCATAAGTGCAAGTGTGTTAATGTTCATTCAAATACACAACTGTGATTACCCAATCTATGACTGTAGTCAAGTGTTTCAGAATGGTACATACAAATATTCTAATCTGGATAAACACAGAATTTGTAAATAGTGCACTATGGCAGCCCTTAACTTTCATAGGGTATATATCATCCATAAAACAACACTATCATGCTTACTAGGAACAGGGCCAAGGGCTTGGGTAACTCCTGATGTATCTATGAAAGGGTGAGGGAGAAGTATTTTCAGCACCACCATATGCTGCAGCACTACAGGGTAATATGTGCATATATCCACTTGTACAGTAGCCACTGTTACTGGCTGAGATTCAGAGTATGTGTCCACAACTGATCTTAAACTCCACCCCCCCCCAATGTATATAGACCTGACAGCCATGTATAGGTATGTATAGCCTGCCACAATGACTGATAGAGTATTAAAATGGTGGACACAGTAAGCTTCCCTGGATTCTCCTCTGCTGCAGGCACTGTGGCACCCACCTCCACAATGTATGGTGTGATTGATGCCTGGGAGCTTTCATGTATTCCTAAGTTTGCCAGGAATTCCTCTGTGGCTGAGAGTGGTTATACCACTGCAGGCCCTCCACTGGTGGTGGCATGATCCCTGGCAACATCAGCTGCCCTTCGTCATGCAGCATTCACCATATCTGTGGCTCTGTGTCACATCTGCTCATAGGTCCTGTCCTGCTGGCCAATCTGATTAACATTCTGCACAAGGTCTGCCCACAATGCTGTCTGTTGTTCACGATTATGCCTCCACCTGGACAACAACATCTGATGATGCTCCCTTAGTGCATCCACTATTACCTCATTCTCTGCATCGGAAAAGGAGCATGTCGTCTGGGATATGTGGTTCCCGAAAGACAACAAAAGGGGGAACACATTAAAAGAGCAGATATGTGGATGTCCACAATGTACAGATTCAGCACACCCATAATGGCCTGCACTACCCATTGCTCCCTCACACATCGTTCACCAGTTTGGCAACATACTAAGTGTGTGTATTCCAGCAAGATATTTGCACTAAAGGGGTATGTCCCTGTGTGCCATGACAGATTCTGCTGTATGTTTCTACATCCAGCACTGCAGTATACAGTGGTAAGTCCTCTACTACAACCTCCCACTACTATGTCACGTGGCCACTACTAGACAAATAGCAGTGTGCTATTACAACCACTATATGGAGACAGTCCAGCAACACTAGTGTGCCACAATGACAGAAAACAATGCAAACCTGCTGTAGAATACGTTCCCTGTAGGCATCATTCCTCTCAACTATACAGATGTTTCAGAATGTCAAGATGTTTGTGTCATACTTTCGGTCATTTTTCACACAGCATTGTGGATTTCTGACAAAAGGTTGGCCAATCATCAATGGTTGATGTCAGAAAATAAAGACAGACATCTGAGTTTAAGACATCATACCCTTTAGAACTCAGTTATGTTACTGTAATATCTGTTATTCGAGCATGTCCGCTGAGACACGCCTAATGACTGTAAGTGGAAATCACTATGCTTTGATGAAAACAACTGCTCTAAAATCTGTATGGCATGGTGGGTTAATGCAGTGTGCTGCAGGTGTGATGGGCTTGGGTTTGAAACATGGCAGAGATTTTTATTTTGTACGTGTGACTTACAATGTCATAAACACGTATACTCATTATAGCTCTATTTAGCTGAACTAAGCAAAGCTGCATGGAGCAGCATGCCATGCAGCTCTGGATCAAATTGTCTAGTGGACATGTGTGCGAAACGGAAAGCTATGTATGGGGTGATTTTTTTTTTTTTTTTTTTTTTTTTTTATTAAGGTGTTAGTGGAATGATGGGGAAGGGGCATAGGTACATGTGGAGAGGTAAGTTGGGTAGGAGAGGATGCATTTACAGACAGACAAGACAGACAAGAGAGCAGACAGGGGAGGTGTGTGACACATGATGTGGGTGAACATCTTGGATGGTGTTGTGGAATCCAAGTCACACATGCCTCCAGACAGCAGCAGCATGACTCACGTCCTCACCCATGGGACAGTCAACACTGATCCTCCACTGCCCTGAGAGTGGCTGTGCTGGCAGCTGTGCATCAGGGTGAGGCTGTCTGCCAAGGTTAGCCAGCATGCTCTCAGTCTGATGCAGGTGGGGTTCATAGCTGTGATGAACAATTCTGTGCACCATGACTGGTAGGTGATCCTGGGTGGCAACAATCCCTCCACCACCGCTCCCAGGGACAGGCCGGGCCCCATCACCTGATGCAGGCCCACCTGAAACCTCAGGTGATGTAGGGGCAGTGGGGGGGGCACTACCAGTTTGGGTCCCAGACATGCCAGGAACCAGTGCCATGGCCAGTTGAGGCAAGGTAGGCAGATCAGCCGGAACTGGCCTACCCTGACTTGCTGTAGTAATGGAGGTATAACAATAAGTATATTTTAGTTGTAAACAAATCATTGTTAGTAATAACAGCATGCCAGAACATTGGAAATAAACCAATTATATATCAATGCATATTATGTGAAACACAAAAATAAGTAACAGAACAGTCAGTATAATGGCATGCAGTAACAGTTACAATATAACACCAACAAAATAGATAATTTAACAAGATATGTTAATATGCAGCCATTATAATACATAACAGAATAAAACACATGTCCCAAAATACAGTTAATGTAACAACATATGTTAATAGTAAACCATAGCCAATGAATAACAATAAGAAATAAATTAATACAAGGGGTGGGGAGAGAGAGAAAAACAGTCCATTAGTTAGATTGCAGGCTATTTCCTTGACAACATTACTGCTATCTACTCTATGGGTCTGTATTTTGTTAATGTGCACAGTGACTGCAAGTTTCTTATAGCTGATGTAGCACATACACACCTCTCAAGCTATTTTCATGGGACACTATGGGCTAAGCAGTAACAGCTGTGGGTACCCAGCTACCCAGTGCACTTGCACATCAGGTGGGCCTAGATAACTACCAAGGTGTTCTGTGTGCTGATTTGGTGATATTTTGCAATCTAGGTAATCATTTCCATGGTAATACTCTGACAGGTGGATTACACACTATTAATTACATAATGTGAAATTGTGACACTTGAGATGTGTATGTGTACAGTACAGACACTAAACAGCTGTCATGCCTTGGTTGGCAAGCATGGGAATAGAACCCAATAGCAGTGACTGCAGGGGACATTTGCATAGAATGTAATAATTGACTGCTGCAAAATTTTACAGATACTCCAGGCATACAGACATACTGGGATTACACACTATATTTCTGACTAAACATTGCTGATGAACACATTCTTGCTAACGATTTTAAGTATGTGACATCTAAGCACACAGTTATCTACTCATAATATGTTCTACCTCATACATTTGCCAGTAGCTCCTGTGGATAGAGAAAATGTGAACATTATGTGACTGCTGCTGTAATATTTACTGTGACATACCACTGGATTCAAACCCTGGACTGTGTGTGGCAAAATGTACTATATACAGGTCACTTAAACTTGAGCAACTGCATCACTGCTGATTACTAATTGACTGATATTTTCCTAGAGCTCACCTGGAACCAAAATATGACCTGGTAGTACTACTACAGTGTTATACTAGACTGCAGTGACAGTAGAACACACATGCATGAAATACAAGCATAACACAGATAGTAGGTAAGGTATATTTCAGTATCATATCTGTGAA
The DNA here is from genome assembly GCF_019279795.1 of Protopterus annectens. NCBI lineage: Eukaryota > Metazoa > Chordata > Ceratodontiformes > Protopteridae > Protopterus > Protopterus annectens. The sequence goes on along the minus strand of NC_056737.1, from coordinate 1,755,475,873 downwards.
GTCAACAAACAATTTCCACTCATTGAGTGGGCTACCTCATCCATATAACTTTATTACCAGGTGTCAGCATTATGTGGCCATTGCTGGCCTAGAAACAGCCTTGAACAATACCTATTTGAGTTAACCAATACAATTTTCAGCCACTAGATTTGCATTCTACAGATATTATATTGTTATACTTGACTGCAGCTCCTTACCTTACAGCCTCAATGCATACAGCTGTACTGCAATGCTTACGACAGACCAATCCTGATATATACCATTTTCCTTGGTGTTATTGGTATTGTTTCATGTTTTTATTGCACTACAATTGGCATTATTCATTTATTGGAATACAGCTCTAATTCCACATTTATTGCACTACAAACTTTATTGTATATACTTTAATGTAGTTATTGGTATTGTTTCATGTTTTTATTACACTACAGTTGGCATTATTCATTTATTGCACTACCACTTTAAGTCCGCATTTTTTGCACTATAAACTTTACTGTATATACTTTATTTCAGTTGATGCTTTACTCTTTCTTGCTTATTTCACTACAGTTAGCATAATACATCTGCACTCACCACATGGTACTCACGGTGCAACCTGGCCAAGCACCCAGCATGTGACTCGACATTGTGAGCCCTCTCAGCTGGAGCTGTTGGGAGAGATGCACACCATTATGCATATCAGTTTTGCAGACATTCAGCTTACATATTGCTAAAACAGCGGAAAAGGTACTTACATACTTGTGGGACATTCGTTGCCCTCACATCTTGGACACAGGTGTCCCCTCTTTCACCTTTTCAGGTCATCATGGTAGTGACGACACTGCTGGCCTGTGCAAGGAACACTAGTAACACTAGTGAGATCTCTAGGCTGCAGGTCCCAGACCTCCACTTTACATTCCATACCCTGGAAACCACCCTGCAGCAGCCTGTCATCATGGTTTTTCACAAGAAGCCCAACCATGACACTGGACTCCAGAATGGCCCAATGCTGTGCCAAAAAGTGTGCACCTTTACCAACACCACCAGCCATAGTAATCCTTCAGTTGACAGATCTCCAGTATATTCCTCTGTATTCCCACCTACTGGGTTTAATATAGGCTGTTTTCCCACCCTTACACGTCTTTGGGAAACATTCAAAAAAGTGCTGCATCACTTAACACCATCCAATCCAGAGCAGCTGAGCTGAGCTGAGAATCATGTAAACTGGCAGAACCATAGTTTTAGTGGAGCTTTGCAACATGCAACCTAGCCAACCAGAGCCAAGCAGTGCACAAACATTGGCAGCAGTTACCATGTTTATGTGGGGCCATCTTTTAAAATTGTCTACATAATATGTATATCAAAATTAAATATATATTTTCCTTTTCATGCATTGAAACCCTGGACCTACAGCAAATGAAGCAGTACTCTACCCATTTATCTATGCAGATGTTAAGAAATCTGGTATACCTTCACCACTGAGCTACATATAAGCAGTGCTGAGCACAGCACTGCACTGCACAAACTTGCTTAGACATGCTTAAACACTCCTTTTAAATAAATAATTCATTACATCTGGTTTCTAACTTTAGCTGTCTGGCAGGTGTTTTTTATCTTATATGTGAGCGCAGCTTGGCATTGCTGCACACTGCACTATGCTGAGCAAACATGCTATTTTTTTTAAACTAAAATAAAAATAAAACAAAAGGACATTGCAGTGAGTCTCATATTCACCTGCAGCCATGGTTATCACTACAGCTCTCCCTACACTGACTCAATAACTGTGTTCCTCAACTCTCCCTTGGCAATGCTACATCATTAATATGCATAAAATGAAAAAAATCTAGTAAAACTAGACTTTCCACTGTGTGATTCCTTACACCTCTTGTGTTAGAGGTGACACGGGATATATGCAAATAATCCTTTAAGGACATCAGATGTTTCAGCTAAATGGCAATCTGAATGTCCATGACTTACTCTTTTAAATCTATTTATGGACACATTTAGGCCAAAAAAAGCCACCCCCCACTAGCTGTCTTCTTATGGCATCATCAGCACAGCATGAGTGGAATGTTTGGCTAACATTTGGAAACACAGGGCTGTCGTACCCAGCTGATATTCACAAGCCATGGGGTTAATGCAAAATATCTCAGCTAACAAAGTAAAACAATGACTAAAAAGGTCACACAGAAAAAACAATCGGTTAAAAACACAAAAAGAAAAATCTATCAAAACTAGACTTTCTGCTGTGTGATTCCTTAAACCTCTTGTGATAGAGGTGACATGGGATACATGGGATATATGCAAATTCCCCTTTAAGGACATCAGGTGGTTCAGATAAATGGCAATTCCGAATGTCCATGACTTTTTCTTTTAAGTCTATTTATGGACAAATTCAGGCCAAAAAAGCTAAACCTCACTAGCTGTGTTCTTATGGCATCATCAGCACAGCATAAGTGGAATGTTTAGCTAACATTTGGAAACACAGAATTGACATACCAACCTGATATGCATAAATAACACACACAGTCAAAAGTCTAGTTTTGCTAGATTTTTTTTTGTGTTTTTTAACAGATTGTTTTTTTTTTTGTGTGACCTTTTCACTCATTGTTTTAGTTTATCATTAATATGCATGTCGTCCTGCCAAGGTGGATCCGTGACCATGGACGTGGATACATTCCATTCAGGCTCTATACTGTGACTACATGGATTTTATTAAATCCTGGGGATAGATATAGATATAGCTATAGATATAGATATAGATATAGATATAGATATAGATATAGATAAAAAAAGAGCTAGCGCACTCATCAAACTTAAAAACTGTTCCAACATTCAGGGGAACAAATCCATAATTCAAGCTCACTTCATGCAGCTTTAATAATGTAAGTACAACTATTACAACAAACAATTTTGTCAACAAGGCTTTTATGTTCAAACAATAGATACATGCATTTAAAAAAAACCTCTACCAAAAGTCACATGTTTAGATCACATTAGTCAATGAACCTGTAATACATGTACATAAAAGGAATATTGTTTATAAGCATCTTCTCCCCACAATATAAATAAATACAGTGTATGGCATCACATTAATGTTCTTCATTCATGTCTGCTATAAAAAGAGATACTTGAAAAGTTATCATTTTTTTTCTCTTTAGTATTTAATAAGTTGTGTTTCTGTTGTAATGAAAAATCTCCAAATTCCTACGTGAGTAAAAATCGCTATCTTTTGTGTCCACAAATGTCTATATAAGACATTTCTTTCACATTTACATTTAATGTAATTTACATGAAGATCTATTCTTCTCTTCAAATCTCAAATGTCTGCCCTAAATAAAATGCCACTACAAGTGCAAATAATAAAATAAATTGTCCAGCCTTGATTGCAATTGATATACTGCCTAATAGCAAATGGTTTTATTTAAATTTATCACATGGTTCACATCCCACATTACCAGAATTATCAAAATCATGATATGTCATAATCTTCCAGCTGGAAAAATATTGACACCTTTTCCCCTTCTTGTAATTAAATATACTTTTGCTGGTAAAATGTCTTGAAACAATTTATCTTCAGTTAAAATATGCCATTTACTAATATATATATGAGGGGATTTAATAAAGTCTACATGTTTTTTTTTCCATGTAGGCATTGCACAGTACTGCTAACATGGGTGCAGACATTTTTAGATTCAGTAAGCACTGCTGAGCGGTGTGCATGAGCATGCCAACACAGAAACTTCCATGGCATAAAAACCACCTCATAAGCAGGTGAATCTCATGCAAATAAGGCAGGTAGAGCAATCCAGCAAGCAGGTAGGCAGCTGTGAAGACCCCATGTTAGTGTCCATAGGTACATGGAAAAATTATGTGCATACAGGAATACAGACAGACAAAAGGGGCTGTAAAATGTAGATAGAAGGACAGAAATGGCATAGCATATACAGATATGAACAAAAATATCCTCTGTGTGTCTGACTTATTTAAGGAAATAAGTTAAATTCAATTTTTTTGAAATAATCTAGGCATATTTGCATGATGCACAGCAGTGCGCAAACATGCTTTATAAAAAAAGTAAAAAAAAAAAGTGGAAAAAACAAAATTAATATGATGTGACAGAAATGTATTACAGGACCCTGCATGGAGTATCTGCAATGGTGCATCGGTGCTGTTGCTAATGTTTTAGGGCTTTGAAGCATGTAGTTTCTAGGCTGTGAGCACAGATCCCTATGCAAATGAGGTGGCAATACTGAATAGCACAGAGGGGTGATTGTATCTATATATCTCCTTTGTGTAAGCAGAGACCCATGTTGTTGTTTACAGAGGAGGTAGTTGCCATCAGGAGAGGGTGTGTCCAATGACTTCTAAGCTTATTTCAGCGTATATGTGCAGCACCCCGCAGTGCTGAGTGTAACCTTGCAGGGGTGTGTGTGTGCACCCACTTCTAAGCTTTGTTAAGCTAAGGGGAGTGCATTTATGTGTGTTTGTATGCCGTGTCACTGTGTTGAACATAGAAGTCTGTGGGGGTGTGTAAACTGACTGCTAAGTTTTGTTTACCTGTGGGGTGTGCTTTTGCTCGCTGTGCAGCAGTGATGATTCTATCTAAAAGCCAGTGGCATATTAATTAGTTTTGACCTCTGTTCAACTTAAACTAGGGCCATTAAATGATGTTAATGATATTCTAGGCAGGAGGAAGCACTAAAAACTATGCATACACCCTACAATCTGATTTCCCCCCTACCCTGCACCACTGGAGTATAGACTTGGGAATTTTAAATGAGACAATGTTAGGAGCTGCTGTAGGTCTACTACATCTGTATGTGCTAGATACTGAAGTCAGTGCTGCTGCTGCTGACAATAGCCCTAGACAGAGAAGAAGAAGAAGAGCATTCAGGCCCAGGGTAACCTTCCAGAGGTTGCATGAGCTGGAGATAGTAGGGCTCTATAGGGTGGACAGGGACATACTACAAGAACTCACTGAACTCTGCTGCCCTCAACTCAGACACAGAGCTAACAGTGGGGGACCCATCCCAGTGGAAACAAGGGTTTGTGTAGCCCTTAGTATACTAACTATAGGTACCCTCCAAAGACCAACTAGGGTCATGATGGGGGTCTCACAGGCATCTGCTTCCAGGGTACGCCACCAGTTCCTGGATGCCATGCTACCACATGCCAGTGAGCACATTTCTTTTCCCTTCACCCCTGAGGTGAGGGCCAGCAATATGCAACATTTCTACATGTTACACACTACCCTGAGGTACTGGGTGCCATAGATTGCACTCATGTACACATCAAGTCACCACCCAGTGAAGAGGGTAGAATCTACTTCAACTGCAAGGGGTACCACTCCATCAACTGCCAGGTTGTGAATAATGCTCAGGGGAATGTGTGTGCTGGCAGTCCTAGTAGTTATCATGACTCCAATATCTGTCACTCATCACAGCTGTACCAGAAGTTTGCTAGGGGGGACATCCCACATGACCATTTACTGGGGGATGCTGGCTATGCACTGGAACCATGGATGACAACCATCAGAAATGCACACACGCCCACTGAAGAACGCCATAATGAGGCACACACACAAACTGGGAACATCATATAGCATGTGTTTGGGCTTCTGAAGTGATGGTTTCAGTACCTCGATATATCTGGTGGAGCCCTGTAGTACTCTCCAGCCACATGTGCCCATATATTCATAGTATGTGCCATGCTACACAATATGATCCTGTGGAAAAAGCTGCAGCAGGATCAGCAAAGGGAAGGGATACATAGCCCCCACCAGTGCCTACATCACCACAGTCGCAGGAGGACTCAAAGGAGAAACCCCTTGAAAATGTCCCTGTAGGCAGACATAGGCATGCCCAGTACACCCTGGCTTTGGCTAAGAGAAAACAGATAGCACATTGACTAACAATGTAGGGCCCTAGGGACTGCCACCTTACTCTGACTCATATATGTATAGTAAAATTGTTGATGCCAGACAATCAACATAACCTGTACTATCCATGTATATGGCTTGTAATAACAGTTATTTCACTGCTAGGATACTAAATGCAGATAACAGTACAAAGCAATACCACTCTGCAGACCCCAGATGCTGTTCAACACAAGCCTAGTTTGTGTAATGCACAAGTAATGTGTCTGCAATCATATATGCAACAAAATCAACTTGTGGCGCATGCAATAAGTACTATGATCTATAGTGAATACACCCAGATAGTTAGGAGTTCTAATCTCATTGCATTCTACTTGGTGTGCATGTGTGTGTGTGTGTGTGTGTGTGTGTGTGTGTGTGTGTGTGTGTGTGTGTATACCCCTGCAAAACAACTGCCATGCCTACAATGCCCTTATGAGCTATCCAAGGTATACAGACGCTGGAAGATAAACACTTTATATAAAATCACAGAAAGTGTTTATCTTCCAGCGTCTGTGTATATCTTTGACTGTTGCCTTCCATTTATGTAATTGCTTATGAGCTATCCACCTTCAATGGTTATGCACTTGTTGACCCTGTAACTTGCTGCTTGCTTCCAAACTGTTCTCTTCTACAAAGTCTGGTGATGTCATCCACCTTAAGACTACCAGCTGTCAATGTAGTATCAGGACTTAAGCCATGGTGTGTGCAATTAATACCGTGATCTACAGTGTTTAAGACTAGATAGGTAGGGGTTCTACTCTCACTGCAGGCTACTTGGTGTGCATGTGTGTATACCCCTGCAAAACAACTACTATGCCCTCATGGGCTATCCACCTGCAATGGTTGTGCATGTCCTGGCCCTGTAACTTGCTGCTAGCTTCCACATTGGCCTCTTCTACAAGGCCTGATGATTTCATACACCCTAAGACTACCATCTGACAGTATAGCATCAGGATTTGAGCTGTGGCATGTGCAATAAATACCCTGATCTACAGTGTCTAAAACTAAATAAGTAGGGTTTCTAACCTCAGCCTGATGATGCCATCCACCTTAAGACTACCAGCTGCCACTGTAGCATCAGGACTTAAGCCAAGGCATGTGGGTAAATACTATGATCTACAGTGTGTAAGACTAGATAGGTAGGAGTTGTAATCTCACTGCAGGCTACTTTGTGTGTGTGTGTGTGTGTGTGTGTGTGTGTGTGTGTGTGTGTGTGTGTGTGTGTGTGTGTGTGTGTGTGTGTGTGTGTGTGTGTGTGTGTGTGTATCCCTGAAAAACAACTGTCATGCATTTATTGGCTATCCACCTACAATGGCTATGCACGTTTTGGCCCTGTAACTTGCTGCTGGCATCCATACTGCCCTCTTCTACAAGGCCTAATAATGTCACCCACCTTAAGGCTACCAGCTGACAGTGTAGTGTACAGGACTTATGCCATGGGGAGTGTGATAAATACTGTGATCTACAATGTGTAAGACTAGATAGTTAGGGGTTCTAATCTCACTGCAGGCTACATGGTGCACATGTGCATCATGATGCCATAAATATGATCATTTTGCAAACATAGAAATAGGCATGGTTTTGCAGTATTTTATTTGTAGAGTGTGATGTGGCCCCCAATGGACTGACTACAACGAGGCCTGCTGATGTCATCAAGCATAGTATTTTCTGAACTGATAGTACTAGCAGACATGAGGTGTGTAGCATGCATCATGTACTGTGATCTGTAGTGTGTACCATTACATAGGTAAGTGTTCTCATCTACATACAGCAAACTTGCACTATGTGTGTGCCTTGGCATGTCCTGTATGCAATGAGCAGAAGTTGTGGAAGCCTCAATGTAGCCATGGTTGTGTGTGAGCCTTTTAGAGCATTTTACATCATGTTATGGGACCACAGGATGTTTGAATGTCACTGGCATAATAGTCATACAGCCCTCACAATCATAGACATCTTTATATCCATAGTTACAGAATCAGCACATATTGGCCCAGTCCATGAGATACACAAGCAGACACCCTGTGTTGAGATAATGGTTGCTCAGCCATTCATATAGATGGCATGTGGTGAGGTGCACTGAGGTGCTCTGTGTGCCTTTAAGCAGGGTTCTGTTTCAAGGGTGTGTTTAAGTTTGCTAGACAAATCTCTCCCACAAGCATGTAGTACCAATGTCACATATAAGGTTAATGTCCTTACAGAGGGTTATCCATCTACTATGCCTCTTACAGATAGGCAACATATGCAATAAAGTAGGGTCACACATTGCCCTGTATGCAAGGCACAGATCACATCTGCATAGTCTATATGCCACAGGTGATAATGACACTCATTGCATGCTATCCACATTGAACATATACTGGAGATGTGAAATGGCCTTGTGAGAGACCATACTGTTGTGTGCAATTGCCAGTTCTGCTTGGAAAGGTACATCACCAAATGGCCATTGCACTGAGACATTGGCATGCTGAGGGTAGAGTAGTACCTGGAGGTTATGATCATGTCATGTACAGGTGACTGTGGTCTCAGCTATGCCATATGATTCCTACCATACCACTATAGAGACAGGGTTATCTGAGGTACATTAGGTGTAAGCCTGTGTGGCCAGGTCTGTGTGCCCAGTTTGTTCATCCCTGACCATGTACATCACATGTTGCAACTGATGTGGTATTTACCAGGTACATAGGTCTAATTGATGGAACTGATACTACAAATATATTTGTATGGAGTTTATGGCCATTGCAATGTCAATAGGTATGTGCTCACAATACCCTCTTGCAGTATAGTGACGTATCACAGAGACGCTGTGAGGTCTCACAATTTGCAGGCATCAGCCAAAATTGTTAGCCACAGTCAGTCAGTAATCACATCTATTGTGGTTGAATGGATTCCAAGCAGTAGAGTACCCAGATATGCGCCCTGTTGAGCACTGCTGCAGATAGATCAACTATTGGAGGCGGATGTTGACAGCATGTGTGTGAGTCAGGAAGGGAAGCAGGTAATATGGACCATGGAAATGTGCTGTGTGTCTGTAGGTGACCTGCATTTGATAATGGTGTATGAGTGTGTGTGTTTGTGTGTGTGTGTGTGTGTGTGTGTGTGTGTGTGTGTGTGTGTGTGTGTGTGTGTGTGTGTGTGTGTGTGTGTGTGTGTGTGTGTGTGTGTGTGTGTACACAGTCAAGCTCAGTGTTAGCCATACACATGTGTATGTTGGACAGCTTTGGACCATACATGGTAGAGTTGACAGCTCACCGTCTCTGGCCCCAAAGACAGAAACTGGCTCTGCCAGGAGCTGCACTGACACTTTCATACCTAAGGTCAGAAGTGGTTATAGTACCTGATGGTGACTGCTGTTTGTTGGGACCGTGTCCCCCAATGGAATGTCCTTGTCTACAGGCCCATGGCCTGCCACATTGTGGTGTGCACAGCACACTCCCCTCTGCAGGGGATGTACTGCCACTACAGGACCATGATTGTGCATGGCCACGTGGACTCTCAGCAGATAGGGTTGCTGACCTATGTCCACAAGTCTGATGCTCAACTCCAGCCACATTCCAGGACAGACAATGTGCAGTCCAAGACAGACACTGTCTCAGCCCACCTTCTTTCCACTGCATCAGTCAACTGATCCAAGGTGTCCCTACTGTGGTGGAGGCAGTCATGGATGTCAGACTGTGCTGCATCCAGAACCCTAAGCATACATCTGGTGTTCCATTCAGAACATGCCTGTGCCTCCATGATGGCCAAAACATGAGCAGAGTGACCTATGATGTGACACCTGCAACAGGTGGTGGATGGACAGCAGGCTTCCTACAAGCACCCCTGTCAATCTGCTTCTGTTGGACCTCTCCATCTCTATGGTTATGGCCAGTGTCTACACTCACTGGAGACATAGTTGCCACACTTTCCTGTTCAGTGTCTCCACCCTTTGACTGTCCAATATCTGTGGCCTCCGGGGACAGGGTATGTGTGGGAATACTGACTGTGTGCAGTGAAAATGGAGGCAGAAGGGAGATGTCTACCTCTGGGACAGATTCATTTCCCAACACCCCCACCTGTGCCTCACTGTGGTCACCATCATTATCAGAGTCCGAACAGACACTGACATCAGGTTGTGTAGGGGACAGAGACCAACCCCCCCCAGTCACCTGTGATAAGAAAGGAAAAAGTGTTATCTGAATGCCTGCACTATTGTGTATGAAGAATCCACCAATACTCATAATAACAAAGACCCACAAATGGTTTAGTGGTCAAAAATTTCCTGTTCACTTTCGTCCAAAATAGGCTTCCTCAGAACAAAACAGGCATTCAACTCAAGACTTTAATAACAATAACTTCAGGTAAATCAAGTAAAACATTACCAGTACAATTTACCTTTTAATTAAGAGATATGATAGTATACTTGATAAATCGACACATAAAAACCCAATATACCTATCTTAACAAATATATTCAAATACAAGTTTTACTGTCTACTTTAATGTCCTTTCAATCTTTTGTGTCCTAAAAGGTATTTTACAGTAAATGCCTCATTTAAACCAGGAATCTTATATTTTCATAACTGTCACTGCTAAAGTGTTTCCATTTATTTAACTACACTCCTGTGATTACCCCCTGTAAGATCATTATGTACCTGTTCCAGAATGGAAAATAAAAGCATTCTACCCTGTTTACACATGACATTATGTTTAAATAGGGCACATTCTGGTCCTTAACTCTAATAGAATATAAATCTTCCTTAACAAAACAGTGTCATGCTTACCAGGAGCAGGACTATGGCCTTGGCCACTGTCTGATGGGCCTGTGAAAAGTTGAGGATGAGGTAATGTCAGTACCACTGCATGTTGCAAGCACAAGGTAATACATCCATATATCTCACATTTACAGTACCTACTGTATTACTTGCTGTATTGGTCACATTTATAGTATGAGAGGACAACTCAGGTAAAACCCTCACTCCAAAGACCTAACATGTGACACCCATGCAAAAGTATGTGCAGCCTGACACACTGACTGCTACAGTATTACAATGCTGATCACAGTAAGCCTACCTGCATGCTCTTCTGCTGTGGCAACTGTGGCACCCACCTCCACGATGTATGGTGTGATGGATGCCTGGTAGCTGTTATGTGTGCCTAGGTTCATTGGGAATTCCTCAGTGGCCATGAGTAGTTGTTCTGCTGCAGGCCCTCCACTGGTGATGACATGATCCCTGGATATATCTGCTGCCCTTCATCGTATCCTCTTGCACGGCATCAAACCTGTTCATATGTCCTGTCCTGATGGCCCATGCCATTCACTTCACGGACAAGGTCTTCCCACAATGCAGCCCGATGTTCCCTGTTTTGCTTCCCACTGGACACTAAGATGTATTGATGGTGCCTTCTTAGTCCTTCAAGTATAATTTCATTTTCTGCATCAGAGAAAGGTGCATGGCATCTATGACATATGATTCCTGAAAGACAAAAAAAGGAGACCACATTACAGGATCACATACGTGAAAGTACACTATGTAGAGATACTGCAAGGACAACATGGCTGGCACTATCCACTGCTTGTTCACACATGTCATACTCCACAGTATTCAAACATACTAAGTGTGTGGATGCAACTGAGACAGTAGCAACAGTCAGGCATTCCCATGTATTCCATGACAGATACTGCTGTATGTTCATACAGCCAACACTCAAGTCTACTATGATGTGTCCCCTATGGGCAACCCCCCCCCCCATAATATGTCATCAGAACAGTGCCATACAATTATCTGTGTGCTATTATAACCAATATAAAGGGACAGTCCAACCAGACTAGTATGCCACAATGATAACAGACAATGCACCCTTGATGTATAGTAAGTACATCCTGTGTATGTGTAAGACAGCAAGAGATCAATGACATGTCATTATCACAGGTCTAAGACAGGCTTAACGCTGTGTTCCTTATTCCCTGTATGTCTATTCACCCCTCTGCATCCTGTTGTACACAAAATTAGTTACATACCTGATGGAGTGCAGTACTCCTCTGTTGATATGTGGTGATAGTAAAGTTTTCACAGAGGAGTGCTCTGTGTGAGGAAAGTCTCATACAGACTGTTTCCCCATAGCCAGCTGCTTGCTTTTTAAACATGATTCTCATCAGCAGGTGATTGCCTCTAAACCAATCTGTGGGTCTGAAATGCTGATTGCAGCTAGTACAGCTGTTTTGCACTATCATCAGCTAATGACATGCAACCACTGTACAATATTTAAGGCATTTATGTATGTACGGACCCCTTTCTGATATGTTGTGTTGGATGTTACTGGGGTGAGGTGACTACATTGTCACAGAGGATAGGTCTGTAGCAGAAATCTTACCACAGTGATGTGTGTGCTACAGGCTGCAGCTGCTGATAATAGACATATGCAGAGAGTGTGAACACTTTGGAGGACAACAACCTGTAGGAGTAACTGTGGGAGCTGTGTCAGCCTTGTTGTAGAGGCAGAGCCAGAGTGAAGCTACCCTTTCCACTCCAAATAAGGCATGTGATTAAGGTAAGTATATTAGGCAATGGTATCACTTACAGAGTACTAGGCAACATGTTTGGTGTGTCCTTGGGTAAGATGGGGTATAAATACAAGAATATATCCACCATTTGGGAAACTGCCAGGACATGTGTTACAGTCTGGTAGTAATCTGCAGTGTGTATGAGGGCAGATCTTGTTACAAGCAGGGACTTCCAATGTATATGTTAGCTGTGCAGCTGTGATAATCTGCACAGTGACATTGGAAGGATTGTGTGGTGCACTCTGATATTAGTAGCCCTCATTTGCAGTATCTGCATTGACATTCTGTGTGAATGCATATTAATGCATACCATGACACTTTATGCCCATATAAGTTTTGCTATAGGGATATGTGAACCTGCAGGCCTGTGACATCCATCAGTGAAAAGCAGAAATGTCATTTGAAATGCATTATGTGGATAAAGAGTGCATGACACAGTCAATAATTGCTGCCTTTACTATACCAGTGGATTTTAACCCAGGACTGTGTGTGGCAAAATGCACCATTTGCAAGGCAATTAACAGACTGAGCTAGTGAGCCACTGCTGCAGCAGGTGTATTTGCTAGATATATGTGCACACATACAGGCTTTGACATATATTTTCTATATCCATCAGTATGTACATGGCTTTATATGGATGTATATGTGCACCAGAGCCCCAGTTGAGCATGTATTTTACCATTAAGGCCTTAGCAAGTATCTTTCTACATGTTGCTTCTGAAGGGCACATTTACCAGCATTCACAGGCCTCTCTTGCATCCATTATTCTGTCTTTGGCTTTCTAGTGGTGTACTATTGCACCACAGTCCAAGGTACACTCCCTTTTTTAATCATTTTGCTTTAATTACATTTTAAACAAGTTTGCGCAGCATGGCTTGCAACTCTGCTAAAACACACTTAATGACTGTAGGTGGCAATTACTATGTCTTCTTAAACCATCTGTTTTAAGTAAAAGTTGTGTGGCATGGCAGGTTACTGTAGTGGTCTGCAGGTGCAATGGTTTTGGGTTTGAAATATGGGACAGGTGTTTATTTTGTAAATGTGTATTACACATTTATAAACATGTAGTGAATATAGCTCTATTTTGCTGAGCTTAAAAAGCTGCGTGACATGATGTGCTGCACAGCAACATGCTAGACATATAAAGAAAAGAAAAATGGGAAGATAGGAAAGTGGTGAAATAGGGTGCAAGCAGGAGGAAAAGCATAAGGAAAGGCAGGTATGGATGTGCAGGAAGAGTGTACGAAAGAACCACAGCTATCAATTTCTTGTACAGCAACAACTGTGCACTTTGACAGAATTTGTACAGTACATGACTTTGAACTCTCAACCCCAAAGAGAGGGGTGAGGACAACATAACTACGTTGTCAAGACAATTGAACCAAATTATGTGTGTCCAGTGGACATGTGTGCGAAATGGAGAGCTATGTATGGGACGATATTTTTTTTGGGGGGGTCAGGTGCCAATTTTTTTATGGTGAGACTGGAATGTTGGGGAAGAGACATACATACATGTCGGGGAGGTAAGTTGGCTAGGTGAGGATACATTTTCAGACAGAGAAAACAGCAGACAGGGGTAGTGTGTGACACTTGACCTTGGATGGGGAGGGTGTTGTGGAATCCAAGTCCCGTGTGCCACTACACAGCAGCAACACGACTCACATCCCACCTGTGGGACTGTCAGCACTGCTCCTTCAATGCCCTGAGGGTAAAAGTGCTGCAGACTGGGCACCTGGATGAGGCTGCCCCATCAGTTCAGCCAGTATGCTCTCAATCCAGTGCAGGTGGCGGTCAAACCCACGGTAGACTATCCTGCAAACCAAGACCAGCAGTTCATCCTGGGTGACACACACTCCGCCACCATTCCCAGAGGGTGGCCAGGCCCCGACGCATAGAGCGGTACTACCCGATGCTGCAGGTAGTGCAGGGCCAGCAGAGGGGACACCACTGGTCTGGGTCCCTGATGTGCTGGGACCCAGTGTCATGGCTGATTGAGTCAAGGAAGGGGGATCAGCCTGAACTGGCCTACCTTGATATGCTGTGGTGATAGAGGTATAGTAATAAGTTAAGGTTAGTAATAACCAAACCATTGTTAGTGTTAACAGAATGGAACATCATTTTAATTCATACAAATGAATATTAATGTATAATATGTGTAACACAACAGTAAATAACATACCAGTCAGTATGATAACAGCATGCCAGTAAGACTTAAACCATAAGGGCAACAAAATAGCTAGTTTAACAAAAGTATGTTAATAGTGAATCATAATAACACATAACAATATTACATCACATTTTGGAAATCTATAGTTAGTTTAACAACATATGTTAATATTAAATCATAATAATAAATAATAATAAATAAATGAAGATAAGGGGTGGGGAGAGAGAAAAACAACCCATTACTGACAATGCAGGCTATATCCCTGAAAATACTGCTACTAAATACTGCACAGGTGTGTAGTGTCAGTTCTGAGTACAGTGACTACAATTCTCCTATAGCTGATGTAGCACATACATACCTCTCAAGCTGTTAGTATGGGTCAGTATGGGCCAAGCAATAACAAATGCAGGTAGACTGCTACACAGCACACTTTTACATAATGTGGACTTCTATAACTACCAAGGTGTTCTGTAAGCAGATTTAGTAATACATTGCATTCCAGGTAATCATTTTTATGGTAATCTTGTGACAGACAGATTAGGCAGTTTTAATTACATTATATGAAATCATGAGACTTGAGAGGCATGTATGTGTACAGTACATAATCTAGACATCCGTCATGCCTTTGTTGGCAGGCATGAGAATAGAACCCAATAGCTGTGACTGCAGGGGACATCTGGTATTGTTGATAACTGTCCGTGAAATGTTAGCACAACCATATCTGCTCATAACATCGGCTGCCTCAACCATATACCATTTGTTCCTGGAGTCGAAGAAAAAGAGAGCATTATGTGACTGAATCCATTTTACATTCTAAAACTATTACAGTGCTATACTTGACGGCAGTGACAGTAAAACACACATGCATGGCATACAGCTGTACTGTGCATATTGAAACAAATCTCTATAGGAATCAGCTATGCTGCTTAACACTTTATTGGTATTGCTGATAAGTTCCTGTGAAATGTAACCACAATCATATCTGTTCATAACATGGGCAACGTCACCCATATACCTTTTGTTCCTGGAGTGGGAGAAAAAGACAGCATTATGTGACAGAATTCATTTTGCATTCCAGAACTATTACAGTGATATACTTGAATGCAGTGACAGTAGACCACACATGCATGGCATATGGTCATAATGCATTTATTAAGTTACATTTCTGTAGGAATTAACAATGTTGCTTAACACTTTATTGGTATTGCTGATAACTGTCTGTGAAGTCCACACAATTATTACCTAAAGTAGGAGGAACAGAGAGCATTATGTGAATATTGGCCTGGAGACAACTTTGGACCATACTATGAGTTAAACAATACAGTTTGCAGGTCATTACTCTCCATTCTATAGCTATTACAGTGTTACATTTGACTGCAGTAACCTTACCATAGATAAGTAATGCATGCAACTCTACTGCAATGGTTATGACAACACAATCCTACTGTACACCATTTTGCTTACTGTTATTGGTATTGTTTATTGTTTATTGCAATACTGTTGTTATTGTTCATTTATTGCACTACAGCTCTACTTGCCCATTTAATGCACTACAGTTCTACTTGCTAAATTTATTACACTACAGTTTCTATGGTGTATACTTTATTGCAGTAAATGCTTTACTCTTTCTTGCTTATTGCACTGCAGTTAGCATGCAAATCCATACATACCACACTCATGGCACAATCTGGCCAGGCACCAAGCATGGGACTCGGCATTGCAAGTCCTCCCAGCTGCAGTTGTTGGGAGAGAAGCACACCATTATGCAAGCCAGTTTTGCAGGCATTCAGCTTGCATATTGTTAAAACAGAGGAAAAATGACTTGCATATTTTTGGGGCATTCCCTGCTCTAGCTTCTTGGACCCAGGTGTCCAAGGTTCCTCTCTTTCTTCTCTTCAGGTCATCATAATTGAGATGACACTGCACACCTGTGCAGGAGATACAAGTAACACTAGTGAGTTCCCTGGCCAACTGGTCCTCGGCCGCCGGCTTAGAATCTAAGCCCTGGAAATTACCCTGTAGCATACTGGCTTCACAATTTTTAACCAGGAGCCCAACAAAGTCCCTGGACTCATGAATACCCCATCTCTTCACCCAAAAGCGAGCACCTTCACCAGCACCACTTGCCATATCCACAGTAGATAAGACTCCAAAGACTGTTGCAGAATTCCCACCTATTGCACTTAATATAGGCCATTTTCCTGCCCTTACACATCACTGAGCAACATTCAAAAAAGTGCTGCGTTGCTTAGCATCATGCAAACCAGCTAAGCATAGCTAAGCGCAGCTAAGCAGTGTGAGAACTTCCACAACCGGGAGTTTAGCTCAGCTTAGAATTACGCAAACAAAAGCAGCCATTAGCATGTTTAAGCAGTGCTCAGCCCAGCGCAGCATATATAATAAACTGATTTCTAGATATCTTGTCATTACTGCGGACTCAAACCCTGGACATACTAAACATTAGGTGGTATCTCTATCAACTTAGCTACTTGGATAGTTTGAAAACTAGCATACCTTCACATATACTACTGGGCTACTTGTTAGCATCATGACTCACCATGCGAACGCACTTACATAAACCCAGACATAAATAATTAATTACATCCAGTTTCTATTTTTAGGTGTCTAGCAACTGTTGGCTATGTATGCATGTAAATTGCATAAATACGTAATTATAATAATTAATGACATCTGCTTTCTATTTTTAGATGTCTGGCAGGTGTCAGCTGTCTATATGTAAGCACAGTTTGGCATTGCTGCACTCCATGCCAATCAAACATGCAAAAAAACAGAAAAAAATATTTAAAAGTAAATATTACACATTTGACCCAATTCACAGTGTTTCAACAGCTCGTGGAGCAGTAGAAGCCATCCATGACCACAGGTAGCATCTATGTTTATCCCTACACCGATTCAATAACCCTGTTCCTATGTACTCCCTCAGCAGCATGCCATCATTAATATGCATGGCATGCTGCTGAAGGGTAACCATGGCCATGTACATGGATATATTCTGTGTAGGCTCTACACGGAGCCTACTTGGATTTTATTAAATCCTGGATTATGTCTTCCAAAACTTTACTATAAGAATCATACTTCGTAACAAATCTATCCACAAATTAGGCCTTTCTCTTAGTTTGTAGAGCAATACAGATGCACTTATTTGTGCACAAACATCATACAAATATGAAACATCCAAGATGCAGAAAGAAGTAGTCCAAAAAAATTGGTTCTCTCTCAGTTGTGTATATAAAGTCTATGACATTCTTCCACATGCATTCTCTTCAAGATCAAAGTGGTTTAAAATGGTGTTCCAAATACAGTGAAAGGGGTTCAGTCAGGGAATTTTCTACATGCATCTCAACTCCCATAGGGCGAAGTATCTGCTTATGCATTTGGTCAACATATTAAAGATCTGAATTAATTAAAAATAGACATATTGATAGTGTCACTGTCCAAACATCTATTCAAAAACAGATACTTAGATGTCAATAATTTATTCAAATTTAAGAGCTGTTTTCAGACGTTATGCTCACAATCAGTCTGGTCAAATAACAATCAACCCACCTTTATCAGCCTTTGTGATAACTATATGATCATTATTGCTCAGATCAATTATTGCTCTTTCACTTTCCTTTTTTTTTAATTTAAAAGAAGCCCCAGATTCTTATGAACATTGATCTAATAGTTGTTCTTCTCCTGTCATATAGCTCTTTTAAAAATTCCACTGAGATGATAGGGTGATTTAATGCAATTTTTTAAATTTAAAACTTTTTTATCCTCATTCTGCTCATTTCCATGCACTGCATGCCAATACTTTAAATATCTTAATCAGTACATATTGTATGGGTCTGTGTGTATGTATGTGTGTGTGTGTGTGTGTGTGTGTGTGTGTGTGTGTGTGTGTGTGTGTGTGTGTATTTATATATATATATGTATATATATATATGTATATATATATATATATATATATATATATATGGATCTGTTGAGCCATCGAAAGTAAGTTTAATCAAAGCATACAAGATCAAACCCACTTTCGAAAAAAAAAAAAAAACACGCCAAAAAACTAAAATAATAAAACAGTACTTACGTTTATGCAGGGGGCTGTGCCACTCACTTTAATATTCTCACTCCGAGATCGCACTACAGTGGGGAAAAGGGAATATTCCCTTATCTCTGCTGTACTGCGATCTAAGCAACAGTTTGCTTAGTTGTACAATCAACAGTACATGTTGATGTACAACTAAATCTACATGCAAACAACTGTTTGCTTAGTTACTTTTCAGCTAAAGTGCAATTTCGACAAAATGCACTTTCATGAAAGTGAGTTCAATCATGTATGCTTCGATGAAACGTACTTTCGATAATTCAGGACCCATATATGTATCTACTTTATTTTCTGGAAAAAAATATATATACTTGTTACCCGCCTTTTTGAACTAGTATAGTCCATTTTTCAGTTTATTGCTGAATCCAGGGCTGAGTTACAAGTTTCTGTGTTGCCCATACCTTACTTGGATAGAAGGAAGTTTCTCTGTTCACCTGTGAGAGAGGCGAGCTTTGAGTAGCCTATCTTTCCCTGGAGGAGTGGTTTCAGCCCAGAAGTTAGTAGTTTATTGGCCATTTTGGGCTAATTGTGATTGTATCTGCTCTATTTTCTGAAAAATAAACAAAAAAATCCCCAAAAATATACTTTTTCACGCCTTTCTGAACTAGTAAAGTCTAGTTTTCAGGTTATTGCTAAATCCAGGATTGTGTTGCAAGTTTCTGTGTTGCCCATACCTTACTTGGATAGAAGGAAGTTTCTTTGTTCACCTGTGAGAGAGGGGAGCTTTGAGCAGCCTATCTGTCCCTAGAGGAGTGATTTCAGCCCAGAAGTTAGTAGTTTATCAGCCATTTTGGGCTAATTTCTATCTCTTTCAATTCCCTGCTATAAAAAAATGCATTTGTGCGGTTTTGTGCACTGGGTAGCGCCATTTAGCTAGAGTTAAACTATTCTCGGCTCCACAAAGTCTACTCTTCAAATTTTCCCTTGGAACTAGGCAAACCTTCAACTTTAGCACTCAAACCACTAATTTCACAGTCAAGCACTTGCTTAAAACTCATAGTAAGCACTAATTAACCCTAACACTATACCCCCCTATACTGTCCGGAAGGACAAGGCTCTCTATTCATCCCCAACAGCCAATCAGAAAAATAGCTTACTCTACCTATTCAGGCATGTCCAAAGGGCAGTTTCCAGTCTGCTCTCCAGTCCAACTGGTGAATCTGGATATTTTGAGGCAATGTTACAACTGCCTCATGTACACAGACAGCCCTCTCCTCCTACCACCAAACACTAATATATGTGAGAGATGCAATTATACAGCCAAACTGGAGGCAAAGATCTCTCAACCCAAGACTGGAACTGACAGTCAAGAGGAGAAGGGTAGTACTTGCAACATACCACCAGTCTCACATAGACCTAATAAACCAACACCGGCAAATAACTCACATGAATACATGAAAACATACTCGGAGGCTCTAAATAAAAATCTGCAAAAGCAGCAGAGACCTCCAAAGTAGACATCCAAGCAACCTCTACACCCCATCACCAACCATGAAACACATACTTCACATAATCAATGTGCCACGCAATCACAGCCCTTAACGCAAAATAACATACCCAACACACTAGTAATAGGCGACTCTATAGTCAGGCACACTGATGTCCCACTAACTAGGCTGGACAAGGATAAGGTTACAGTTAGCTGCCTGTCGGGTGCCAGGATCCGCCACATAACACAAGCACTCAGGTCACTCCAGAACAAGTACAAATACAGCTCTGTCATTGACCATGTTGGTGTGAATGACCTGAGACATACCTCCCTGGACTACATGAAAAGAGACATGGAAGAGCTCTCTGATCATGTAGCCCAGGCTGGTATGACCCTGACCCTAAGTAGCATCCTGCCCTCACCAAGAATGATGCCACAGTATAAAAAAATTATCAATTTCAACAATTGGCTAAGTTTCTGGTGTCATTCAAAGGGTATCCAGCATCTGTCCGCCTGGGATGACATGCTCGACAAGCCACATTGCTTTGCAAGAGATGGCTTGCACCTGTCACCCTTAGGCTTTTAAATACTGGCCAAGGCTCTTGCCACCCCCATAGTGCCTTTTTTAGGCAAGGCTCAAAAGACAAACCCACCACCATAAATAGCAAAAATAACCAAAAACTGAGGGTAATGCTACTCAACGCCAGAAGTCTAAACCTCAAAATGCACGCACTCAAGGCACTCCTCAGTATGGAGAACATCAACATCTGTGAGGTAACAGAAACCTGGTTTAAGGCTTCTGAGAGCACCCGAGCACTACTAGGCTATAACTCATACCATACCTTTCGGCCACCGAACCAGGACCAAAACACAAAAGGCGGGGGTGTATCCATATTCATCAAGGATAGCCACACTTCCAGGTTAGTGGTGCAGCACAATGCATCAGAGATCATCCATGTGCAACTAACAAAGGGCAAAACTGCAATCCAAATTGTAGCTTGCTACAGATCACCGACCATGGCCCAGGACCCCCATTCCGCATTTCTGGAGACACTGGGAAATATGAAGGCCCTACCAAATACCTTAATACTGGGTGATTTCAATTACCCAAACATATACTGGGAGAACTACTCAAGTACTAACTCCCTTGCCCAATGCTTCCTAGAATTTATAAACTCGAACACCCTGGATCAACTGGGCAACACCCCCACCAGAGGGAACAACATATTGGACCTGGTCATCACCAACATGGGCAATCAGTGTTCCACACCGGAGGTCAACCCCTCATTGGTAAGATCAGACGATAGACTAATCACTCTGGATATCCACCCCTCCCCCAATCAAGGAAACCACCATGAAAAACTTTTCAAAAGCAAATGTCACGTTACTTAAGACTGAGGTGGAAAGGTTCACAGCCCCCATGATAAAGGACAATGCTGTCCAAGCTGCTGAAACCTTTACAAAGGCACTCTATGAGCATCTGCAGGAATGCATGGATCATGCTATCCCAAGTAAAAGGAAGACTCACTCCTCCAAGAAAAGGAAACCAGTCTGGTAGACCCCTGTCATAAACAAGCAATACAACAGAAGGAGGAAACTAGTACAGAAAAGAGTAAAATCCCAAGAAGGAAAGACATCCCTGATCAGTATCAACAAGAAACTACGATCCCTCATTAAATCATCTAAGACTAGTTTCGAAAAAAAAATTGCCAAATGACTCCAAAGATAACCACAAAGCGTTCTTTAGCTATGTCAAGAACCCAAGTGGAAACTCTCAGATCTGCTCTGAGTTAGTGCAGAATGGCACAAAATACATTGAACTGACTGATATTGCAAACATTCTGGCAGACAGGTTCAGTGCAAACTTCACCCCCCTCTCACCCCCTAAAGGGCCCATAACCATACCAGAAGAATGTAGGGCCCCATCAGTCACTGACACACAGGTTAAAACAACCCTATCCAAAGCCAAAAACAGCTTCAATGGGACCGGACGGTGTCCCAGGCTGTGTCCTGCAAGAGCTCCAAAATGAACTAACCCCTCACCTAAACACACTGTTCAAACTCAGCCTCTCTACAGGCTACAAACCCACAGAGTGGTGCACAGCAACAGTTATCCCGCTCCACAAAGGTGGAGCCACAATGGACCCCGGGAACTATTGCCCTATAAGCCTGACTAGCCTGGTCTGCAAGGCTATAGAACGCATCATCATGGAACTCATTAACAGAGACATTGGAACCTCCAAACCTTGGATCCTACCCAGTTTGGCTTTGTAAAGGGCAAATCATGCCTCTTAAACCTGGTGGACTTCTTTGAGATGGTTACCAAGGCATTAGATGAGGGAAAGGAGATCCACACAGCCTACCTAGACCACACAAAGCCTTTCAACACCATTCCCCATTCTAGTATTATAGACAAGCTCACCAGCTTGAACATAAACCCCTACATCACAAGATGGGTTGCCAACTTGGCTCATGGATAGAATCCACATAGTGAGAGTTGCAGGCTCTATGTCCTACTCTAAACCGGTTACAAGTGGCGTCCCCCAGGGCTCAGGCCTAGGACCCCTCCTGTTCGGTATATACTTCTCAGAGGTACAAGCTAGCATAGGAGGACTATGGCTGACCAAGTTCGCAGACAACTGCAAATTAGGGGCTATAATTGATTCTCCAGCTGATATAGATACCCTCCAGATGGGTCTCACTGAGACGGATACATTGTGTCAAAATTATGGCCTCAAGCTAAATGCCAAAAAGTGCATAGTCATCCCCTTTGGAAAAAACAAAGTACCCATGAACTACCACATAGGAGGTAGTCCCCTAAATACAGAAAATGTAATAAGGAATCTGGGGACCCAAGTAGATAGTAATCTCTCCTTTGATAATCATATCGCCAAGGTGGTTAGAAAATCCTTCTATGTGGCCCACCTAATCACAAAAAGGTTTGCATCTAGAACAAAAGAGGTTATTGTACCTCTCTGCTCATCACTCATTAGACCCATCATAGAATACAACGCCCCATTTGGGATGTACCTTACAAGACACCTGCAACAGCTGGAAAGGCCACAAAGTACCTCACCAAGAGGATTACTGGCCTCAAACAGATGCCCTATGCAGCTTGACTCAAGAAACTCCAGCTATACTCGGTTGCATACTGCTTACTCAGAGGTGATCTCTGCCTGA
Source organism: Protopterus annectens (assembly GCF_019279795.1). NCBI lineage: Eukaryota > Metazoa > Chordata > Ceratodontiformes > Protopteridae > Protopterus > Protopterus annectens. The sequence goes on along the minus strand of NC_056737.1, from coordinate 1,755,452,550 downwards.
CATACAAGGCCATGTCCAACCCAGAAATGAAGGACATGCTCCACCTAAAAAAAACAAATCCCGGAGAGCCATATGCTCTAGAGATATAAACCTCACCACAATGATAAATAGGACATGCTGGAGGGATAGATTCCTATCTCAGAGACTCCCCATGCTTTGCAACAGGATTCCAACATACATCAGGCAGAGCCCCTCACTAACACTCTTCAAGAGAAACCTTGACAAGTGGATGGGAAACAAAATTTACCCTGGGGATCACTGCAGTGGCTCTGCTGGACAGTGGTGCAGGGAACTAATGGCTCTGCTGGACAGAGGCACAGGGAACTAATCTAAGGGGGTGGCGAAAGCCAACACATTCTGGCTAGGCTTATAAATGCCCTTGGGCAGATAGCCTAGTACTTACCTATGAACCTATATATATATATATATATATATATATATATATGAGAAGCACCCCAAGGTTCAACAAAATTTACCCTGTTTAAGTTACAATATGATAAATATCCATGAGGTTTTGCTCAGCTTGACAAAAGAGACAAAGAAGGAGGAGAACCCAATTTAAAACAATGACCGCATAACTTGCAGACTTGAAAAACAGGTTAAAATTGTATGGCTGTTGTTAAGAAACATACACAAAGGGCACACAAGATGCAACAGAGTGCATAAAATAAACTAGAGAGCTAAAAACTGGGGACACAGGTTAGTATTAGTTTTTTTTTTTTGCTAAAAATAAGGTTCTAGCAAGATGGCAAAATGCCTTTGAGGTGACAAGGAAAATAAATACAAGATAAGGAACATCAAACTACAAAATAAAGCAAATTGTAAAATGAAATTCAGAGAAGATATATGATGTAAGTGTCTTAACACAATGGAAGGAGGCTGAGGCTTCTGTAGTCAGTCATGGGGCTTACGGAAAGGCAAACAGTGTGCAAAAAATGAAATCAAACAGTTTTTCAAACAGACAAAATGTAGTCTAAGGCTGAAAAGTGAGAAGTAAAAGAAACTTTATTGAGAAAAATATGTTTTTCTAAGCTACCCAGCAGAACAGATTTAAAATATCATCCTATTAAAACTGTGACTGGTGAAGGTAAACTTAAGGGTCTATATTGCATATCCGAACAGTTAATTATTCGAATCGGTAAAGATTGACATTTAGCGATCGAACATTCAAATGTTCGAATATGTAAGAAAACAATAAAAAAAAAAAAAGAAAGAAAAGAAAAAAAAAAAGAAAATGGTTTAAGCAGGGGGCAAGCCCCCCAGCACCCCCCATACCCCCGCTACTTTAATATACCAACTCCGAGATCGCACTTCAGTGTACTACAGTGCAGAAATGGGAAATTTCCCATTCCCTACAGTGTAGCGCGATCTTGGAATTGGTATATTTAAGTAGGGGGGTGTGGGGTGTAGGGAGGCTTGACCCTTGCTTACACCCTTTAGTTTTTTTTTTTTTTTTTTTTTAATTTTTATTCATATTCGAACATTTAAATGTTCGATCGCTAAAGGTCGATCTTTAGCGATTCGAAAATTTAAGCATTTGGATATGTAATATAGACCCAAACTTAAAGCCATGTTGGATACTAGAGTCTCAAAGAAAAAACAGTAAGTGAAGAAATTAAAAATGCTTAAACTATGTGTTCCTGAGGAGCCACAAAGTGATGAGAACAGTCCAATTTCATTGTTTCCTTAACCAGCTGGCTCAATATTATTATAAGTGACTTTCTGAAAACTAAACGACTTATCCAAATTTGACACTTACCCCATGCCTAGAATGGACAAGCACAATGAGAAGGTAGGAAAGGCAAGGTTTTTGACCACTTTGGATTTAGTGAAGTGGTACTGGCAGTTTCAGCCCATCCCTGATGCCAAGCAGGAGAGAGCATTTTTCACCTCTGAAGCTCTTTTTTCATTATATTGGACTTTTTGAGCTCTTGTCACTTTTTTAAAGTCTCATGGCTAGCATTCTGGAACCTCATAACAGGTATGCAGAAACATACCTTGATAATTTAGTCATGTCTTCAAAAGGCTGTGAGTAACTAATGCCTCTCAACTGTCCAGATTTTCACAGAATGTCCAGATAGTTGCCTCATATGTTTGGTCTGTCCCTCATAAAATTTGTTTTTTTTTTTTGCAAATCAGTGAGTATAGAAGTCACTTAATAATGACATACATTTGAGTTTCAGACTTCATATCCTTCAAAAATCCATGCTAACACAAATCCTGTTATTCTAGCAACTTTCTGAATTTATAAGAGCAATATTTAAAATCTGTCCCTACTGTCTGGCTTTGTCCACCCAATAATCTTTGGCTATGTTCAGATTTCTTACTCTAAGAGGTTGAGAGGCGTAAGTCACATTCATCAATTGTGCAAGCTATAACTACCTGTTTAACACAGGTGGGATTTAGGGTTAATGTTGCCGTAAGTAAACTTTGTATGATAAAAGCTAAATAGATAGGGCATATGACTAGGTGGGGACAATTAGTCTACCAAAAGAAAAAAAAATGAGAAAAACTGGATTATTACTTGTAGCAGACAACTGAAAATAATCTAGTAAAAGAAAATTGTACCCAACTTTGTTACCTCAGCCTATCCTCTGACAGACCTTATAAAAGGTAAGGTGTTTTTTCAGATAAGGTGGACAATAGAAGCTGATAAGGCATTTAATTAGCCTGAAAGTTACTAAATCTCCAATTGTATGCATTGATGCATCCAAAGTAGGGTTGAAAGCCATGGTACCTCAGGAAGTAAGTTTGAAGAACACCCAAACCGATACCTAAGTAGGAAGTTAGGTAAAGCCAAGGCAAGATAATCTGATATAGAATAAAATGTTTTACTACTAAAAAGGCACTGACTTCTTTATTGTATAATCCGTTAGGCTATAGCTTTTGGTAAATGACCATGCACTCCTGTGCAAATTGTACAAACAACAGGATTGCACACCAAATTGTGAAACTTAGATATCTTGAAAGAAGGAAGCTTGTTGAAAATCCCTTTGGACAGTGTTAAGTCACTTAGGTATGAGATGCTGTGCTTTCTTTTTCCTTCATAGGGTATCTGGAAAGATCCTTTATATAGTTTATTTTGCTTCACCTGCACATGAACAAAGAGACTGGACCAGTCATCACTACTTCTGTTGAATAAATATTCATTATTTTATATAGCAGTGGTCTCTGTTGCAATATTCTTATCCCATTGGTGGGTACAGGTGTCATATTTGGACCATTTGTCCATGCCAAAGTGATAAAACAATCCTGGGTTAAACCTTTAACTGTCTAAAAGAGCACTAAGTAAGCACTATTTTTTGAACTCTGAGATAAACAGTCCTATGGTGTGTGTTAGAAGTTTCATGTGGAATATCTCAGGATTTTTCTTGTGCCTATGACAACCATGGAGCAACTGTTTCAGACTATAGCTACTGCAGCTGAAGAAATAATGGTTACTGACAAGCTGAATGCAATGTCACCTCTAAAGCAAATAAGCAGGGAGGGAGACCTCAATGCATAGCTTTTGGATTTTAAATGGTATTTCCTGCAGGAAGGATAGGGTCACATCTAGAATTTTTTTGAATCCATTTAATTCTCAGTAAAAGACCTTTATAGATATGGAAGGGACTGAATATCAAGTCCGTCTCTCAGCCATGAGCTCATATGTTTCATAGCTAGACAATTTCTCCCAACAAAATGATATGTTCTCAGTTATATGTTTTAAAGATTGTTCTTAAATTATTTTTAGATTCTAAGAGTGGAAATTATTAAAACAAGTCTAGAATGATTTTTAACTTTTTTAGAAAACTAAAACTGATCTATAAGTTAATCATCTTCCTCTTTTTAGAACGTGGAAGAGCAGTTAATATTGGCATAACGGTGGCAAAATTGGAATATATCCTTCCAGTTGTAGCCCTAAATTCACCATGGTTCATGAACCCACCAGAAACCATATTTTGCAAAATGTACCAGCTCATCTACTTTTTGAAACATTTGGAGCCTCACTTTCTGTTATTAGAAAAAAAAAGCCATCAGATACAGTCACTATGATGTCACCCACTTTTAAATTTAAATTATCAAATCTTAAATACCTGCCTCAGTGGATCACATGTTAGTTACTGCTTCCCATTTCTATTCACTAAGTTTTGAAATTCAATGCATCTTAAACTTAAAGAGACTAGACTTGGTCTCCAAATAACTAAGAAGGCCTTTGGATGGTATTCCCTAGGAATTTGAATAATTTACTGACTTATCAGAAATGTATAGAATCTACAAGAATGCAAGTTTAATGAGGACTGGTTAACAACTGAGCACAAATGCCAGTATTACAGGAAATGCTCTAACATAAATTCTTCTTTATATTGTAAAGACACTTGTTGCTTGCTTTCTCTACTTTAGTAGCTAAAATATTTATTTTATTTGAATTATACCAATTTTTACGCACGTACACTGTTATTCAGAAAAATTTTCAGCATCATGCTAAGCAAATTAAGACTATAAGTGGCCGATCACAGGGTGTGTGTGATTCAGAAACAAAAGTTCTACTAGCCAGGCAGGCCAAGTAGCATGGTCATGCACAGTATATGCTCATGGCTGTATAATGACATGGTAATGAGCAATGTTATTAAAATGAGCCTCTTGATGTATGTTAATATAGCAAATCATGATGGCAGAGTGCTTCATAGAAGTTAATGCTGTGCATCATAGCTGTGCCCACCTTAGGTTTGACCTTGGCTGAGTGTTAGTGTTCTGATTAAGGGCATCACTAATGAATACTCAAATGTGTATACTAAGTTGATGACCACAAGGGCCTTTATAAGCCTAGACATGCAACCCAAAAGTGACCCAAATTTTGATTTATATAGGGAGTGATTTACTGACTGCCTGTGTCCATCAGAGAAATCAGACACATAGGAACCAGACCAGGCGTGAATTTCTGATTACCTATCCACTGGTCCAAGTTACACTTAAAAAGGGAGGAACTCTACTTCACATGCATGGAGAGCCTGTTCCAGGAATGGGAATTCTTGGAGAAATATATCTGTCTCTCCAACATGTCATATGTACTGCATGTCACAAGCAAAAATTAGGTCTTTTAATCTAGTAGTTCTGATGCTGTTTGTTTTGCAGAAGTACAAAAGGTTCATCAAAACAGGGGTCAAAGATGCCCTGTATGCCAGGTAAAAAACACCTCTCAGAAGTCTGTGATACCCAGTAAAACAGACATGGCTTTGTGGTGATCAGCATAGGACATTGTGTTTACTCCTTGTATTCTTTTGGTAAAGAACCTTTGTGGATATTCCAGTTGTTTCATGTGTCTGATCAGGTACATACTGAAAGGGGCATTATACTCTATGGTGAGTCTGACAAGGGCCGTGTTCTGTTGTATGATGACTTCTCTGGACCTAGATGCCATGCCCTTGCTTTTATGTTGAGCAACATAGAGGGTATATTCTTGCTACCTTTAACACATGCTGGTCAAAGGCTAGGTTACTATCTACATGAGTTCCCAGATCCCTGACTAGGTGTTTATACTTAGTTCCATACGTTTGTGTACAATGCCTGAGTGAGGTGTTGTATCGAATGCTGTAGCCAGATCTAGATATACAGATTGCACGGTTTTCCCCTCACCCGTTCCCTTAGTGACCTTTTAAAGAAGTCCGCCAGATTCAGTAAGCATGACCTTCCTTAGACAAAGCCAAATTGGGATTGATATAATGTCAGAAGTTCTCCTATTGATAATTTCCATGATAATTATTTCCATGGATTTACAAATAAGACTTAGTCAGACTAATATGTCTGTACTTTCCACATTTTCCACATGGCACAAAACCTGTTTTAAGACTACAGTTAAATAATGACTCCATGAGTCTCATATTTTAGACTATTCAGGAGGCATCCTGGGATGTTATCAGGGCCCATTGAGGTCATGCTCTTGGTTTAGTGAGTTCAGCCAGTAAAGGCTCCCTAGGTATAGTTATAGGGGGTTATGTTTGAGGGTATTTTTGAAGGGACGGTTGGAGGGTGAGAGGGGGTAAAGTTGGAATTGAATACATCCACTAACAGGTTTGCTTTAGCACCAAGTTCAGTAAATGGGGCACTATTAACCACCAGTTCAGCACATCTGACATAGATGTAGAAGGCCTTATGGTTATCTTTCAGAAGAGAGGCTATTGTAACCTCGAAGCTGACTTTGCTTGAAATAATTAGCCATCTTAGTTGCTTACTTACTTCGATGAGAGAGTTTACATCCTTTTGGGAATTACTCTTCCTGATTTTTACCATATTTTTTTCCTTTTGTTGTATATCCTGTTTAATTCAGGATGCCACCAGGGTGGTTTATTTCTAGGGCTAGTCATGGGCTTACTTCTGGTAGGTACAGTTGCCTCTATGCAGATATTGACATGCTTGTACAGAATTTCTGAGCAGAATGCTTCTGTGCTTTCTGGGTTTAGAGGAACATTGAATTTTGACAATCTATCCCTTAATAAAAGGTAATTTGCCTTGGAATAGCTCCTAACTGTTGCTAGTTTTAATGGGATTATGGAATAGATTTTGATTTTGAAGGAAACAGTTTTATGGTCAGACATACCAGGGAGGATGAGACATAGGGAAGGGGTACAGCATTCTCCCATATTTTTTAAGCATGAGGTCCAGTATGCAGAATCAGATCATTGCCAAATGGGGCCATGGGCAGGTTAATGGATTTGAGCCCCCCAACACACACATCACCCCCCCACTGCATCCCCAGGCATTCCAATGTCCCATTGCTTGGCTATTTCTCCCCAGTTACCATAAATACTTTTCAAACCTGTCAGTGTACATACTATTTTCTTCTTTACTTTTACAGTGATTACAAATATTTGAATTTAATTTAAAAGTTTTATTTCAAATTTTATAGCACAGACATTGATAGACATTTGTTAATCAAAACAATAAAGTCTCACAAACAAAACAGACTTATCATCAACAGTAAACTTCTCTGCCCTTGAAACTCACATGCATTGAAATGGCATTGAAACCCACATTCAAAGAAAATGCATCTGGCCAATGGAGGATAAAGTACCTTTGGGCTATTTCCAAACCACAGGCCCCTTCCACATATTTTTAGGACCATGCAGTCATGCATGTTTTCTTTGATTTACCTTCCTGATTGTATTAAATTATATTCCTTGTAAAATACAGCACTGCGTTTTAGAGTGTTTTCTAAATTTGTATTTTTGAACATTTTCCAGTAAACAATGAAACAAATAAAAAATGCCCATTTCGAAACATTTCAACTGTAAAAGGCCTTTCAATATCAGTCAATATGCACAATTTCTGAAGAAATAAAAGCCATTTGAATAACTTTACATTAAAGAGATCTGTTACTAATGAAGAGCTTGTTGCTAGCAAACAACTTGATATTTCAGTGTTTCATCTGCAAATTCAATGCCTGCTGCTCTTTAAGAATAAATTGCCTAGGTTACATTAAAAAAAATGGTACACTGGTAATATTGCAATAGAGAATGGATGGCAAATCAGTTATAGGTTCATAGTTTTTCTGGGTATCTCATCCAAAGGAGGCACACTCAGTACTACAGTACCCCCCTTAAACTACAACACAGTATCAGCAATCCATCTACATGATGTGGGGGGAGAACTCACAGCCTTCTGCATCAAAAGCAAGTATGCTACCCGCTGTGTTATTAACACAATGTTTGAATTTTATAGCACAAACAATGAGAACCATTTGCTAAACAAAACAGCCCTTGAAGCTCAAAATTCCTTGAAAATGAACTGAAACTTACAATTCCTTTAAAATGCAGTGAATCTCAATTCCTTGAAAATGCACTTTGAGTAATCTGGTAATTGGTGTAGAGGATTCATGCTCTTGTCTCCTAAAACTAAGGTACACGATTTGAGGCAGAGCAAATTAAACTAGCTTGCCATCTCTAATAAGCGCATTCACACACACGCACACACCTTATGTCCCATCACACTTTTGAGGCAGAAGCAAAGCAGGTATAAATTCCATGTCTAGAAGAAGATGCAGATATGAATGCTTTAAGGAAGAATGAATGCTCTTAAAGAAGAAATGCATTTCATTTTTTTTAAATTAAAAAGTAAATGTGTGGCTGCTCCACCAGCCAACAGGCCCCATCCCAGACAGGAGACTGCCTAGGTCAAACAGCTCTGGATCCAGCTCTGTATTTACATAGTCATCCTGAAAGTCCATGATTTGCATATCAATGTAGCACCATTCTTCATGGATTACCACTACGAAAATGCAAAGTCCTGGACTATGAATACTGGGCTAAGCAATGATTTTGTTAAATCTTTTTATTTCCCCCAGGATTTTATTCCATCAGCCCTGATGGGGAAATCAGTTTCATTCTGCAGTCTTGGGATTCATTTCCCAGGATTAATTTGCCTATTGTGTAACTCTGAGCAAGTCACCCCATCAAACAATGTTTAAATTCATTGAAAAGACACTAATGCCTAGTGGGTTCACCTAGTTAACAAATGACTTCAACAAAATTAATGAACAAATAATAAGTAAACAAATAAATAATTACATAAAACAAAAATATGGCAAGACTACTATTACTGTTTTGGGGCTTTTTGAACATATTGGGAATTTTCACTCATAATTCCTTAAACTAAAATCATATAATAAGCATGAAAATATCGAATTGCCTATGTCTGTGCACTGGTGAGACATAAATGTTTTGGGAGCTATCACAATTACATCAAGAGAATACTCATGTTTCTTTTCCAAAGTGCTTGGGAAAATGATGCTGACGATTTGTGTAAATGTTGTTCTTTGTTATGTGTTCTGTCATAGATCATAGGGGAGACAGTTGATCAAATGGGAAAAAGAGGTATTTTATATGCTTTTCTGACAGAAATTTCAAGAGGCAGCATTTTGCCGTATTTTGGCTCTATGATGTCACTGAAGTCAAACTCCATATTCTTTAGCTTTGAAATAAAAATCTTGCTGGCTACCAAGATCACAGCATTACTGCAACTTTGAAACAAAACTCTTATAAATTTTCTCACAATAGTAAGATTATGTGAATATGAAACAAAGGTCCTTTTACTAGCAGCAAACATAGTGTGTGCAGCTTTGAAACAAAATTCTTATTCATTGAAGAGAACATGAAGATTCTGTTGCTTTGAAATATAGCTCATTCACTGCTTACAATTGAGGAATGCTATGGCTTTGAAATAGATATGCATGCATTACTGTATACCTGTGCTTGCTATGCTTCCTTAGCATCATCCACAATTCTTATTTTCTAACACTTCTAAGGTCTGCATCTTTGAATTAAAAATGTTTGCAGTCACTCACAAACTTAAAATTCTGTGCCACTCAAATACATAAGCATATTTTCCTGACTGCTGACAAGCTCAGAGTTCTTCAGCTGTGAAATAGTGTCATTCAGAATACATTGCTGATATTTCACCAGTACCAGTTCATTAACTGGTACTGCAGTATAATGTTTTTGCAGAGAGAGGAACCAACTAGAGAAGACATCCCGAAAGACGTGTACCACTATATTACACAAAATCTGTTTATTTATTTAGTTATATATTTATTGGCATTTGCTAAATGGGAAAATCTGACTGAGCAGTGCCTCTTTTCAGCAGAGTTCCAGGAAGAAAAACTCCATTATATAAACATTGTGGACATCATTTGCATTGTTACATGGTTTACAGTCATTCATGAGCAACCACACCATTATTTAGACATTCCTGTTATTGGTCACATCATTTACTAACAGTTTTCATTAAGTATAACAGCTACATGGGTTGTTTATGAATAATAATCATCATTTTTTTAATTATCTGGTGGTATATGTAATCCAGTATCATCAGTATGCATAGATTGTCAAGTTTTCCATAAGAATGTTTGTTACTATAAATACTTGTTCATGATCTGGGACACAGGAAAATAAGACAAAGAGCTACAGCAGCCCAAAGAAAGGAAGAAGGAGAGGGTGCACAAGGAAGATAAAGGAGATGAGATGGTAGAGTTATAACAATAGTACTTTATGTTTTATAGCAGAGAAGTATGACATGAATGCAGATAGGTATTTTACTACCAATTTAAGTAGGAGAGGTGCAGGTGTAATGCCATTTATATTTCAGATGCTGCTTCAATTGGCATTTAAAGTATTTCAGGTTGCAGAGTATGTCAAGTGGAGTTGGATGGTATTTCAGCTATTAGCAATGCACTAAGACCTCAGGGAGTACTCTGCATTGTTGTTAGTTGTAGTTATAAAGAGTAATAATTTTTCAGTGTGGAGCGTAGAGGTCTCATTGTTTGAATGATGGAGTGAAAAGATAGGAATTTTTCAGGGTTGTGCAGTACTTTGAAGGTTGTAATTAATTGCAGTGTGTGTGTGAATGTGTGTGTGTGTGTGTGTGTGTGGGGGGTTAATTTGAGAGTGAGAGAGAGACAGACTAATTCGACCTATATTGTTCTTTGTTGTGAACTTGGCTACTTTATTGTAGCATTGTTGTAGTTTAGCTGATAGAGAAAAGGTGAGATTGGTTTGGATAGGAGAGTCATATAATAGGATGCTGAGTAGAAAAGAAGTGGCCATGTTTTGTATAGCAGAGTCAATCGTGTAGTGTTTGCCTTCTAGTGGCAACCTAAATATTGGCATGTCTTCTTCATGGCTTGCAGAAGGTGGTGAACAAATTTCATTTGTTCTTCTATAATCATACCTAACATTTTGCTCTGGGATACTAATTCTGCATTGGTCTTATTAGATAACAGTGTATTAACAGTTTTTTTTTTGGGAGGGGGGAGAGAGAGTTTGGGTTAAACAGTTGTAGTTTACATTTTTCTTTTGGATTCAGATGTAAGTTGTTGAGGCAAGCTTCTATGAAAGATAATGATTTCTGAGTGACTGCTTGGACCATGATTAGTGTCCTGGCAGCAGATATTAGAGTGGACTTATCAGAGTGCTATACTATGGAGATATCTTTGAATGCTGTGTTTTGGTTGTTGATAAAAAAAATTAAACTGAAGTGGTTTTAAGATGGAACCTTGTGGGACTCAGTGGATATAGGAAGGGAAGAGGAGAAATTCTCTTGTAGTTTTATTAGTGTGGCAACCAAAAAAAAATCTGTTAAATGGAAAGAGTGACAGTCTATAGGCAGATAGTTTAATTAGGAGTTAAATGCCTTGGATAGGTCCAGAAACAACGCTGAGGACTGAAGACTTGCATTTCTTTTCTGATTTATTATATCTGTGAACCTTATCCCTTCATAATGTTTATGATTAAATCTGTTTTCAAGAGAAATGCAAATTTGCTTAATTCTTTGAAGTACCATATTTCTGTCAGATCATATAAGTTAATAGCATACATGAAATATTATTTATACATATGTATGTATGTATGGATTTCTTTTAAATGTGTTAAGTGGGTACTAGACCTGTCCCAAATCAATTTTTGATCTCACATGACCAATATATTATAGATGACAATAATTTAAAGACAGGAGCATATATCTTACAACTAATATTTTTCTGATGCAAAAATAAATGACTTTCTGAGGTAGAATTTTGTGATACAGTTCATTATTGTCTACAGATTTCATATTGTCTCTTTGGTGTGTGTGTGTCTTTTGGCTTTTTCTGGTTAGGGGTCGCCACAGCGGAACTCCGGTCCGCTGTCTATTTGGTAATGTCCTTAAATTTTTCCATCAGTTTTGTCACTCTCTGTTTTTTTAAATTATTTGCTTAAGTGGTATCCCATTTTCTCACTAAAAACAGAGAGAGTTTTGGGCTGTTTGGTATTTACATTTTATGTTAATTAGATGCCCAGACTTTTAGCTAGATTGTCCTATTTTATGAAGGGCCTTTATGCCTATTTTCATTGTTTGCAGGATGAGCAATATGGTTCCAGTTCTGTTTATATTTTAAGGTTATAAACAGAAGCAGGATATAAACATGTGATATTCTTAGAATAAATACGCACTTATCATCCAGCATCCACAACATCTGTAGACACAGTATGGTAATCCCATGAATGTTCCTAAACAATATTCTATGCTCTTCCATGATTTAACCCCAAATCAGATGGTATGCTTGTACAGTTTAAAAATGAAACACAGCTGCGTTTACTAAAAAAAAAACAGCTAATTGTACACATTGAAAGTGATCCATCTTTTCTAAGCTCCCTTTCAAGAACAACTGCTTCACATGTTAACAAGCAGGGGAGTAAGCTGGGGCTTTTAGAATTCTACACTAATCTGCCAATATTGCTTACACTAACTTTCCTTATATGTCTCCTGTATGTACTGTATATTTTAAATAGGAAGCACAAACACATTAAGAATAGTGAAATGCTTATAGTATAATATAGCTAATCATGAAGTCATGGCCTGAAAACTGTGCCTGAGTACGGACACAACTGCCTTTCTTGCTTATACAGTTAAGACATTTTTTTTCTCTTAATGCCAAAGGTAACCTATGGAAATAAAGGTTAACTACACTATTAAATGTGCAGTAAGAGAGTGCACTTTTCAGGTGCATATAGTCTGCAGTCAGCAGAGTAAGTCCAAGGAAACATGTGGTGGGAAAGTCATCTCTTTCTCAGAGACTGCCGCAATGCATGGCTGCAAAGGTCATAAGTTACGGTGCACCAAATAGGCAGATGCTTCATATTTTATATCTAAATGTGCTATAAAATTGAATAATGGTTCTAATGCAATTCAGAAACAGTTGTATTATGTGCAAGATCTTTCCAATAAAATTTCACTGCATCATAGTTACACAGGTACATATGCAGGGTAGTAGCCATTGTGGTCCTATAGAAGTAGACACATTAGCTTTACAGTGAAGTAGTCATTTCCTAGTCATTACATGGAAAGTACATGCGCATAGACAGGCACACACATGCATATGCACACACTCATGCATTTCATGCATGCACACACTCATGCATTTCATGCATACACACACACACACACACACACACACACACACACACACACACACACACACACACACACACACACACATGCACCAATTGTACATTTGGAGAGCAGGGTGCACAGTGCTACACTATTTTATTTTTTTTTTTTTTGTGTTTTTTATTATTCAGTATTGTGTTTCTGTGTCCCTAACACCAAATTACCCATTGGACAAGAGGATGCACAGTGTTACAGTATTATGCACCATTACATTAAGGTGTTATGGTACACTCAATATCTTGTGCACTACTGTACAGTAGGGATCACAGTATTATACTAATGTTTACAGTTAGTGTCACATACTCAAGTATCTCCAGCACCATTACAAAACAAAATGTGCAGTTGTGCACTATTTTTCACCCTTATAATAATGTGTTACAGTGTGTCTTCTTCTTAATATTCAGCTTTACATTAGGATAGAGAATGTTACACTACAGTAAGAGCAATGCATTTCAGTGTCTCCAGCAATGAAGGCACAATTGCACAGTAAGATACATAGTGCTGCATTGCTGTGTATCTTTAGAAAAATGTGTTACACTGTGTACTACTGTATAACAGGGTATACAATGTCATACTGTTATATGCAGCTTGAAGCATCTGTTTCAGTGTTTCCATCACTAAATATATTATTATTATTTAATAGAATTCACAGTGCTTCTCTGTTGTATATATTAGAATACTGTGCTCTAATATCTAAACAAGCTGAGAGGTTGGCATAATGATTAAGGAGTTTACCTTACAAGCACAAGGTGGAAAGTTTAATTATACCATGACCCCCCCATTAATATTCCAAAACGTGCACGCTGATTGGCCAGCGTGCACGTTGTAAATCGACTTATACTAATGGAAAAAGGTCTGGTTGCCCGGACTTTTTCCATTAGTATAAGTCTTTTTAAAAACACTGTCTCGCTATGTTAAAGGAGTTTAACATAGCGACACAGGTTTAAAAAAAGCAATGGAGATCTCCGTTGCTTTTTTAAAGCTGTCTCGCTATGTTAAACTCCTTTAACATAGCAACACAGTGTGTAAAAAGCAATGTAGATCTTGCTTTTTCCGTTGCTTTTATTTTAAACCTGTCTCGCTATGTTAAATGGGTTTAACATAGCGAGACAGCTTTAAAATAAGCAACGGAGATCTCCGTTGCTTATTTTAAAGCTGTCTCGCTATGTTAAACCCATTTAACATAGCGAGACAGGTTTTTAAAAAAAAAGCAACGGAGAAAGCAAGATCTCCATTGCTTTTTACTGTTTTGCTATGTTAAATGGGTTTAACATAGTGAGACAGCTTTAAAATAAGCAACGGACATGTCTGTTGCTTATTTTAAAGCTGTCTCGCTATATTAAACCCATTTAACATAGCGAAACAGCAAAAAGCAACGAAGATCTTGCTTTCTCCGTTGCTTTTGGCCACAGCTCTGATGTACTGCGTAGGCATGCGCAGTACATCAGAACTGCCGCGGATACCAGACAGCTGTGGAAGGGCAGCAAAGAGGCATTATACAATGCCATTATTTAAGAAAAGTAATTATTTCTTTTCTTAAATAATGTCATAGTATAATAGCAATAACCCACTTCTGGGTGTGGGTAATGCGGGATTTACCCAAGGTTGTCTTTGTTTGGTCCCGAGGGCGAACCACGCCAACCATGGGTAAATCCCACATTACCCACACTCAGGCATGGGTTATTGCTATATTCTTTCATGGGGTAATTGGCTAAGACTAAACTGGACCACAAGGGCAGTTAGTCATGACAGCGCAACCCTTAGAGTTGACCCAGTAGTCAGGGACTTATGGACAAACATAGACAGTAATCTAGCCTTTGACCATCATGTGTCTACAGTAGTGAGGAAATCATTCTATGTTGCTCAACTTATAACCAAAGGCATTTAGGTCCAAGGAAGTCACTGTTCCATTCTTCCAGGTGTTTATCAGACCTATCATTCAGTACAATGCCCCCTTTGGTATGTACCTAACCAGGTATATTCAACAATTGGAACATCCACAGATGTTTCTCAGTAAAAGGAGACAGGGCATAAGTAAAATGTCCTCTGCAGACCACCACAAGGTCCTATCCCTGTATTCTGTCTCCTACAAGAGTTTGAGGGGAGATCTATACCTGGCATACAGGGCATTGTCAGATTCCACCCTGATGGACCTCCTGCATATCCACAAAAGAAACAGCACCAGAGTTACCTTTTCTAAAGACTTAAACATTACCTGTGATATAAATAGGACCTGCGGGAGAGACAGCTATGTATCCCACAAACTACCCCATATCTGGAACAGACTCCCCATCCATATTAAGTAGAGTTCTTCCCTAACTCAATTCAAATGTAACTTGGACAACCAGATGGGGAACAAGAAATTCATCCCTGGTTTGACACCTATGTCTCTAATGGACACAGGTAACCTGTAGATGGTTCATCTTCCAGGCCCCTGCTTTTAAATGTTTCACCTCCAAGCCCTTGCTTACACTTATCAGTGGTACCAGAACATGTCAGAGATTTGGGGTGCATGACTAGACTTAAAAGGCCATTGTGGTCATTAGCCTAGTAAACAGCTATGAACAACACTCAAAAAGCAGCTGTCCAACATGGAGTTAATTAACTTGAGTGTGTTCTTTCTTGAACATTACATGAACTTAATCAGAACTAATCACATTTAAAAGCAGTGACATATTTAAATAGTTTACCATCAAAATTATGACTGAATGTTTGACGACCATGGGATGTCAAATTATGGTTGCCTGAATCTATGTTGCCGAACCTTCATGTGTGGGAGTCCCTGGTTCTGCAAATGCACTGTGCATTCGCACAGAAGTGATCGACCTTATTACAAGAGACCACAGTACAGTGCAGATCGGGAAATTACCCTTTTCCCCACTGTAGTGCAATCTCAGAGTTGGAATATATAATTTGTAGGGGGTTGGGTGTGCAGAGGAGCTTGTCCCCCCTGCAAAAATGTGTAGTTCAGTGTTGTGTATTATGTTCTTACTACTGATAACCTGAACTAATGTTACGGTTGTGTAAAGTGCAGAGGACACAGTATGTTGAATAATGCTGAATTTGAATAATCGGCATGATGTTCGACATATTAACCAAGGCAGTATTCTGTATTTGCTGTTGTAGGTTAGTGACACAAATGTTTTTTTTTTTTACCATCACAATTTTGATAGTAAACCATTTAAATACATCCAACACATAATCGCATTACACTAATACACACAAAAAAATGCTTAGATAGTAAATGTATCCTATACACTAGAATACTGAGTTCTAATCCATATTGTTATTTATTTCCTAACTGGAAGTAATTAAAAAAAATGTATATTAACATTGCCATTTAAATGGGGAATACATGTGACCTGAAATATAACTGTCATGAAAATTATTTTATTTCCAACTAGTTCTTGCAATCCCTACCCCTCAACGAAGGAACTACACTCTCCAAAACACTAACGTAAAACTTGTTGAAACTATTACACATCACACTCAGCCTATATAAAGCATTTTAGTATCCTTATTCTTAATAGCTGAAAAGTATTCCATGATGCGTTCATATAACTTTCTGATAGTTTTCTATGTAAAAAATGAAAAGATGGAACACTGTGCAATATGAGCTATAAATTCATTAAAACACAAAATAACCATTGACATGTATAGTTTCGTTAAGGTGTGGCAACATAAAAAACTTCCTATATTGATAAACATACATAATTTACAAATGGCGCAAAAATAAACTCCTTGGTAAAAATAGCTTAACTTGCTTGTAACACCGTAGTTCAATGAATCCTGCTCACTAATAGTCTTTAAATTGCTTTGTCTTTTATAACTAGTGTTAGGGGCTTAAGCAATAATTTTATTAAGTTCAGACTTGCCCAATACTATTTTACAGTTGTTTTAATAACTTCCTTGATTTCTTTGCTGTATTAAACTAATAGGATCTAAAAACACCATCCACATGTGTGTGTCTTCAGATGATTCACTTCTTTGGACCAAGCCAGCAGTTAAAATAGATGCAAAACAACTATCTCTTCTAGTAATCATTTCTTCAGCTATAATGTCAATGGGTGTAGGCTTATAACCTCTATGTAAAAACAACTTCTTCGGAAACTCAACTTCCCTTAAAAATTGCCTAAGGAAAAAGTAAGCCTAGAAGCTCTTATCTGCCCTTTAATAGCATCCATTTTCATAAAATTAGGAAGTAATCTTTTAGTATGCAAATAGTTATTTATAAATGTGGATTTCCAATAAATCTAGTTATCAAATGACTTACTAGCACTATTCATCATGATAGTGACAGCTAAAAAATAACTGTGAAATGTCAAAAATCAGTGGTATCATGTAACTCATCAACAAACTTTGCTAATAATTCCTTATCATTATTCCAAATGAAAAAAACAAATTATCACTAATAAGTTTATAAAAATCACATATTTAAAAACAGAAAGTGTATATAAAAATTATTTTCCCAGTTGGTTCTAGCCAGATTAGAGAATGCTGGAGTAGCAGCACCTTCTCTAATGTTCTAAGCACCGTCAGTTCCATTGAACAGCAGGGCACAAAGTCCTGCACACTTGTGCAGTTCAATTACTTAAAGGTACTACATAGATCAGTTATTATAAACCACTAAATATTGCAGTCAGTGGTTGATTATAGGTACCTTGGGGATGAGTGTTTTTCAATCCATGGCAGCTGCCACACACACCTTTTGTTTACCATGCATAAAGACTCATGTTCTTTTTGGATTCACCTGCCTGATTTAAGGCCATTTGAACTGCTGTCATTATAATCAACAAGTGACAGTAGCTATCACTTTGAGCCACTTCACTGTATATACCTCATGTTTTGAGTGTAATAAAAAAAATGGCCAAAGCAAAGTATTCCAATTGCTTTACAGAAATGTAAACTGTTTCTCCAAACCCAGACTTCTAACTGTTTAATTTGATCACTACCACTATGTTCAGCCATGTTTATCCACAGCCCACCCTAGTACTCACCAATTATAACCAAATTGTTGACTATGTACACCTGTGATGTCTGATTGTGGTAAAATAAATAAGTAAGCAAGTAATTAGGGACACACTAATCTATTTCATTACATTCTTCTCAAAAATTAATGTAGTTCAAGTCTGTCTCACACAAATAGTCACCCAAGAATTCCAGTTTATTTCACACAAATGTACACTTGGCCTACAAAGCCAGACTACTTAAATCTGGCAGACAAGATGGTAAGTTACTTACGTCCAAAGACAATCCCTACCCGGAAGTCATAGCCATTTTACTGTATATACTTCATCTGATTAAGGTAAAAAGCACTATCTCTCAACTTGTATGGCAATAAATAAGGACAAAGCAAAAAAGCAACAAGGCACAAATGCACATAATCAGACTCAGATTTTAAATATAGTTCCTATATGCACAGAAAGTTGCCAGAATGACAGCTTTTGTTTTAGAATGCATTTTCTGAAATATGCAAAGTCCTTCACCTCTGAAACAAACATCTAGTACATGTCAAACAGAATACTAACCCAGCCACATTCAAAGTAAACCTAACTAATTTGATGGGCAACCTCAAATTCTTTTGTTGGTCTATCTTTTTCCACTCGTGGTTGGACAGAATTATTGCTTGTTTTATTTATTTATTTTTATTTGCAGTGGTCTGCAGATTAATTGCCTAGTATTTAACCATTAGCCTACAAATCTATGAAATTCAAATAACTGTCTTTAGTTCAATCTTCAATGATTTGCCAAGAAGAAAATTATGTGGAACAGACTAAAATATGGGGCAAATTCAAGGGTATTTTGAGAAATTGGGGACAGTTGAGAAGAATGCAATTTTAACTTTCTTTCTTTCACTTAAACTGTAACCACAAGTGTTTTAACTTATTTCATACAGATGCACATTAATCTTGCAAAGCCAGATGGAAGACTAGGCAAACAACTAGAGGATAAGTTACTTTCATCCACAAACAGCTACTAACCCATCCAGCAGATACAGTCACTTTGTCATATAAAGCTCATTGGAGTGTGATAAAAAGAAATAAAAGCACTCAAAACCTAAGACAAAAACCAGAAACAACAAAAATATTGCGGAATAAAGATCCAAAACCAGGGATAGATTTTTAAATATCACTACTGTGTATCATTGTATTATATGGTACACAATTTTGCACTGTTGCACACAGATATATATATTCCGTTGTACCTGTACAACAGGATGCATACTGCTGCACTTATGTGTACTGCAGAATAATACAATACAGTGTTTTAAGCATGCACTCTTTCACTACACAGTAGAGTATATAGTTCTCTACTCTATGTTCTATGATCATTTAAAGATTTTACAGAGATAAGTTAATATGAACCAAGAAACATTACAATTAGGGTTAGATTAAATGTGCCTTGGGCAATGTGCAATTTTCAAACCATGGGCACACATCCCCCTATACTTAGAAAGTTACCAGAATAAAAGCTGTTACATTGATTTGCATTTTCTAGAGGATACAAAGTCTAAAAAATCAAACCTTTGTCATTATTTACTGACTGCAATCCTCAATGACTGATAGAAAACCACAAATTTCATGAGGAGCAGACCAAAAATATAAGGCAGTTACAGAATTTCTTCAAATTCAGGGACAGTTTCAACTTTGCTTCACACAAATATTGCTGGACAATAAATATTCCCACTTATTTTATACAAATATGGCCACACTTCCAGAATTTACTATGGGCAAACAACAAGCAGGAAAATTGTTTTCAGCCGCAACCAGCACCATCTTTATTTAATGGCTGCAGTCCTAAATGGTTTGTCTGACCATACATAGTACACTAACAGTAGCCAGAGAATAAATGTTCAAATTTAGTTCAAAGTGCACACTGGTCTTGTAAGGTCAGACTTTGCCAGCAAACCAAAGATTTTATTAGCCCACCCTCTTGCAGAGACACCTGAAAGGTAGGCAACAGCATACATCAGGTTTAAACCACTGGTGGAACAAATGCAACAAGAGAAAAAAATGTGGATCATGAAAAGCAGTTCAGCAGTGTTTCCATACCATGCCAAATGACTGCAAAAGTCTCTGTCTTGTCTAGGTTAAGTATCTTGTAATGTTAAGTTATCATGAACCTAGTATTTAAAATGATGTATAATTGGGTTTCAGCTTCACATAAAGTTTTAGTAAACCATTGTTACAAAGAAGAAAATCTGAGATCTTGCAGAAATCTTTCAAAAAGTGGTGCATTGGCAGTTTGTTTATAAAATATAAGTTCACAAATGTGCAATAGGATTGAGTTGGTTTAAAAATATAAATACCTCTACTTCTCAAAATTTATGTCTAGGTCCACCCTAGCCAGTGGCAGCTGGTGACTTCAAATCAAAGGGGGGTATAGGAGACAGCTGAATGGGTGAGGCCAATGGGAAGGGGTGTGGTCAACTAGAAAGGGGTAGAGCTATGCTCAAAGCCACAAAAACTGGGACTTTAATTAAATACTCTGCCCTGGGTACCAAACCATCATTATGAGAGTCCAATCAAGACAAAATGAAGTGGAGAAGAAAAACAATATTTCAATGCATTGGCAACATGACAGCTTACTTAATATCTAGATGGAAACAAAAAGGTTGTGAGGCATGAAAAAAATAAATTACTTTTTAAATACAATACTGGAATGCCAGTCAAAATCAAGTATAAATAAACAAGCAGCACGCAAGTCAAGCCACTTCTCCTTGCACTGCAGTTCTAATTATAATTTATATTCAGCTTTATAAAAGTACCAAGTAAGATCCTGAAAGTAGCAATCTCCTTGATATCCCCACTTGTAAAAATGTTTCTTATTCAAAAAAGACCTGCTGCCTGACAAAAACTATTTACTTGTTTCATGGGGAAAACATGATTAAATTAAAAAATGAACAGCAAACAAGAAACAAGCTCAGGATACATTGCTTAAAGGATTACTTCACAGGTTATGGACCACACATGATTGATTGCCATTCTGTTTAGTTTACTGGTAAAGCCTGCAAAGATGACTGCAAGTCTGCAACAAATGTAATGAGCTTCTGAAAATACTGTAATCCTGTCATTTATTACAAATACTGTCATATGCATTTCAATACTTAAGGCTTATATGTTATCTAGTTATGTAAATATTCTCTGCATAGCAACAACAAAAAAGACTTTCAGTGTTGGTAATTCTTAAACAGTATGCTTATTAAAGTTTACTTGCATTTTACAATCTTAGACAAACTTACCGGATGGTCATTAAAGCATTGCTATTTAAACAGAGAACAGGCACTGCAACAACATGCATTTTCTGAATAATAAGAAGCATAAATCAACAGTATAATATATGACAGAAAACCAGAACATTCTGCAAAATCAAGGACAGATGAAAAGCCACTGTAGCACTTGTGTCTACCTTGAATGGGGGAATACTCTGCACACTTACACTGCATAACTGCTTCTTGCCTTGCTTGGACAAATCCAGAGTCACAACATGGGCGAGTGGGGTACAACAAGTATGTCACAATTTGAAATGCCACTGGCTGGTGGTGATGGTCCTGACACATTTGTCATACCTCTCAACCTCAAAGTAAGAAATCTGGACAATGCCATAAATAGAAGTGGGACAAAAGCCCAAAATAAGGGCAATTTTTAAATATTGCTCTTATAAACTTAGAAAGATAATACAATAGTAGGTCTTGTATTAGTATGAATTTTCTGAAGGGTATGAAATCTGAAACTCAAATGTCTGTCATTATTTTCTAACTTCAATCTTTAATGATTTGCCACTAATTTGCCAGAAAACCACAAATTTATGAAAAACGGACCAACAATGTGCTAAAATATGAAATAGCCACACAATACAGCCAGGGACCTGCCAAAGAAGAGACACTTTTTTAACATTAGTAATGTTAAGTTGAGCAGCTGACAAACTAAGAGAGTCTGCATGAATTTCTGAAATAAAAGTAATCTATAACTCTGATCATTACAGTTATTTTTTAATTGTAAACCTGCACGTTTTTTTCTAAAATTGCCATTTTATGGAGGGATTATTAGGGGGAGTGCAACATTTTGAGCCAAACTCAGGGAAAGTTGAGAGGTTTGGATATACTTAATTCTATAATGTAAATTATTTGTGCATACTTCTCAATCTCTTAATGCAGGAAATCTGGACAAAGCCAAATATATTGGAGGAACATGCAAACAGTACTAAAAATTGCTCTTGTATAAACTTAGACTGTTGATATTATAACATGTCATGCTTTAGCATGCATTTTTCTGAAGAGTATGAAGTCTGAATCTCAATGTCTGTCATTATTTAGTGACTTAATTTCTAAATGATTTGCCAGAAAACCACAAATTTTATAAGGAACAAATCAAAAATAAGAAGCAAAAATCTATTCATTCTGGGAAAATCTGGACAGCTGAGAGGTATAGTTCAGCCAGTGCTGTCTTTAAGTTTGTCGCCCTTCTCCCGCACAAAATAATGGCTGAATGGGGCCTCCCCCTGCAGCCATTCCAATGTCCCATTACTTGGCTATTTCACCCCATTTACCATAAACACTGTAATGTGCACACTGCTTTACTTCTACAATGATTTGGATTTCATTCAAAAGTTTTAATTTACATTTTACAGCACAAACACTAATAGACATCTGTTAAACAAAGCAAAGCAGTCTCTCAATGAAAATAGACTTAGCATTAAACTTTCTCTGCCCTTGAAACTCACATTCATTGAAACAGAATTGAAACCCACCTTCAAAGAAAATATATCTGGCCAGTGGCAGATAAAGATTAACTTTGGGCTGTTTTCAAATCATAATCCTCTTGCATATGAAACATTCATGTGTTCTTTGATACTCCTTCCTGATTGTATTAAATTATATTCCTTGTATAATACAGTACATTTGTTAGAGGGTGTTTTAAATTTATTGTTTTGAACATTTTTCCCGTAAACAATGAAACAAAATGCATTCACAAATAATGACAAAATTGCCCAATTCAGAAAATTTCCATCATAAAAGTCTGCTCAAACTTCTACAGTCCACCAGTATCAGTAAACATGCACAATCTCTGCAGAAGTAAAACTCATCTAAACAATTCCACATTAAAGAGATCTGTAACTAATGAAGAGGTTGCTGCTAGTAAACAACTTTATATTTCATTGTTTCATCTACAAATAAAGTGCCTGTTGCCCTTGAGGAATAAATTGCCTATGTTACATTAAAAAAAATGATACGCAGTAATATTGCAATAGGGAATGGGTGTCAAACTAACAGGTTCATAGTTACTATGTATCTCTGCCAAAAAGAACATTCTCAGGACTGCAGCATCCACCCTCTTTAAAAGTACAACACAGTACAATATCAGCAATACATTTACATACCGTGGGAGTAGAACCCACAGCCTTCTGCATCAAAAGCAAGCATTCAACCTGTTATGCTATTAACAATGCAAGCAGACTCAGCATAAGCAGCACTAAATTTATCTTCCCCCGAAGCTCTCAGCTCCTTTTAAAATCCACTCAACATTCAACTGTGTCTCTTAACTTTGCAGCACAAGAAATCTGGAAAAAGCCAACTTTTTTTTGGGGGGGGGGGCAAAAGCCCAAAAAAACAGGGACACATTTTAAACATTGCTTATATAATCTTAGAAAGTTTCTAGAATAAAATGTTGTGTAACCACAATGAATTTCATTGCCAAGTCTTGAAACCAGGACTCTGTGCACTACAGTCAGAGCAACATACCACTATGCCAAATCAGCTGTTTCTTGAAAATCAGGAAGACTAAAACTTAACTGGCTATCATTTAATGAATTTGCTTCTTACCACAGCTATCAACCTCTTAGCACAAAACACATGGACAAATCCAATAATGGGGGAATATAGCCCTCAAACATATTTAGTGAATTAAGTTTTCAAAATAGGTCTCAACCTCTTAGCACAAAATACCTGGACACAGCCAATAATGGGGGAATACAGCCCCTAAACATATTCAGTGAATTCAGTTCTCACCATAGCTCTCAACCTCTTAGCACAAAAAACCTCGACAAAGCAAATAATGGGGGGATATAGACCCAAAAATTGGCACAAATTTCAAATATTGACCTTATAAACTTAGAAAATTGCTAGAATAAAAGTTTTTTTGTTACCGTGTACTTTCTGAAGAATATGAAGTCTGAAATTCAAATGCCTGTCATTATTTAGTGAATTCAAAATCTAGAAAAACACATATTTTATGAGGAACAGAACAGAACAAAACTACAAGGCAAAAATCTGAATAGTTTGCACAAGTGGTAGTGGGTAGGGAATTCAGGCTCTTGCTACCTGCACCCAAGGTACAGAGTTTGAGCATGAGTTACTCTCTAGCCACCAGGTATATTTAACTGGGGCATTACACACACATGTACCTGAGTTTGGAATTGCAGCAGCTTCGTTCTACAAAGTTCCATCTTCCTGCACCAGTTTTGTTTGGCATAATACAAAGTCCCTTCTTCCCATGAGAGCAGATATCCATATGTGCCTGCAAATGCTGCAGTCAGATCTCCTTCCAGTTTATGTGGTTGTAACTGCATATACTTCTGGGCATCTGTATTCTGATGCCTTCTCTTCATACTCCGGACCAGTTAAACAGTAGTCCGGATTCTTGCACGCATAAGCATAGTTCCGGGATCATGCATGCGCAGAGTCTGGGACTCACAGCTAATTATCTCATTTCTTTTTTCTTTTATTTTACAGCTGGGGGGACTACAGGACATGAGCCACCCCTGACTCTAGCTTGCTAAATGGAGTTTTGGCAGAAAATGGCATTATCCAATAAGATTACATGGAACTAAGAAACAGAAGTGTAGCTGAGAATTAAGAATATGTACCCCCATTGACCAGTGTGTACCCACCATAAAATCTATTAGCCCTGGTTCAGTAAGGTACTGACCATCCAGTCCCCCCACCCACCCAGATTGGTATACCTTAGATGGCTGTGTTGAATGAAAGCTGGATATGGAACTTGACAAACGTGAACTAAGAACTGCTACACTAAAAATAGGTTAACTGACAAGATGCAGCTTGGAAGTGGATGAGATGATGGTAAGGAGGAGGCCAGACATTCTATTTATCCAGTAGACAAGAAGGAATGGCAGTGCAGCAAAGCCACTTGGCTTGGAATCCAGAGCCTACTACACAGAGCAGACAAGAAATGGTATAGGAATTGTTGTTAGGGAAAGACTTTTGAAGACAGTAAGGGAAGTCATCAAACTTAGTGACAGACAAATAGCAATCAAACTCCTGTGTAAGGATAGGGCACCCCGCAGCAGGGTTGTGATAGTTAGGTAAAGGGTGCATTCAGACATCAGTTGAAGAATAACTAGATAAAGCAGGACAGCATTGATAGTGGGTGACCTAAATGTTCATATCAAGGTAGACAGATCAAGATATGTAGACTGCCTGGGACCACATGGATGGAGCAACAAGAATAAAAAAGGAAAGGCCATTCTAAATTCTGTCTTGCAAATGGCTCGATTGTGACCAACACATGGTTCAGCAATGGAAACAGTCACAAGATCACATACAATAGAGGACAACATGCAACTCAAGTAGACTTTCACTTAGTAAAAAAAGGACACTGGGGTAGAATCAAGGAATGCACAGTCATCCCAAGTGAAACAGTCTGCCTATAGCATAAACTACTGTTTGCCACAATCAGCAGCAAACAGTGATCAGAGAAGACTCAAAGGTCAACAGAGACTAGGCTGATGATTTGGAAGTTGAATGGAAAGACAAAGAAAGAGTTGAAGGAATTAGTCAGGGCTCTAGCACCTCAACAAGAGGGGGGGGCATAGCTGGAATTGAAGAGGAATAGCAGCTCCTCAAAACAGTATGCGTGTGGACTATAGACCCAATATGTGACCATGCCATGTAGGGAAAGCAAAAGGTGCATATGGAAAGCTGGTGGTGAATGCAGAAGCTCAGGAAGTCATTACAAGAAAGAAGGAGAGCAGGAAAAATTGGGAAATGGAAAAGACAGACAGGTGTAGGATGACATACTGGTTGGCTAACAAATAGGCTAAGAGAGGAGTTGCAATAGCAAAGAACAAGGAATCAAAAGTACAATACAAGCTTCTGGAAAGTGACTCAGAAGATGGCACAAAGAAACTCTATCAGGTTACAAGGCAAAGACAGAAAGATAAAACATATAGATTCATAAGGGATGCCAGTAACAACCTGCAAACCAGTCCACAGGACATCAAAAGCAGATAGGAGTACTTCTAGTAGTTTTTGAGTGAATAAAACTCCACAGAAGCTGTACTGCCATATACACAATATACAATGAAAGAAGAGGAGAAGCCCATTCTCAAAGAAGTAAGAACAGCACCAAGGAAAATGAAGTCAGGAAAGCAGCAGGCTCAGATGAAGTCACAACAGATATAATTAAGATATTGGGTGAGATAGGGGAGAAAGTGCTCCTGAGGGTATTCATAGAAATACAGAAATCAAATTTTACATTTTATCCCAGATGACTGAAAAATAAGCATGCTAATGTCATTGTTAAAGAAAAAAAAGTGACAATCACAACTGTGGGCAATATAGCAGTACCAAACTCCTGTCACACTGCATGGAATTCCTGGAGAGGGTCATTGATAGATGAATACACACAGTAGTAGAAAGTAAGATGGGACATGAGCAGTTCAGACTGAGATCAGGATGCAGCACAATTAATTTGATGTTTGCAATGAGACAGAAAGTTGAAAACAAGCTAGAGGTGTGGAAAGAGTCCAACTGGGCATTCTTAGACTTTGACAAAGCATATGGCAAGATCCCAAGAAAACTGATTCAGGCCATCCTGGGTGGTTCAAAGTCCTAGAAACATTGGTAGAATTAGTGCATGCTATGTACAAAGACTCAGTGACTCAAGTACAAACATCTGATGAAGTCTTGCTACA
This sequence comes from Protopterus annectens, assembly GCF_019279795.1. Classification (NCBI taxonomy): domain Eukaryota; kingdom Metazoa; phylum Chordata; order Ceratodontiformes; family Protopteridae; genus Protopterus; species Protopterus annectens. The sequence continues at coordinate 1,755,425,661 of NC_056737.1, read as the reverse complement.
AGACAAAAGCGCTAATCCTTGTTGGTCATTAAATATTTGTTTCCATTTGTGTGTTTGGACCTCCATTTATCGTGTTTGCTGAGTATTCTACAATTACATTCCTTGCCTTAAGTACAAACATGTTTGGTCTCACAGGGAGTTCACAGTAGGAGTGGGTGTGCATCAGGATTCAGCTCTGGGCCCTCTACTGTTAATA